>NC_139217.1:22679687-22920981 GCF_055691185.1 Crinia signifera | reverse complement strand
TAATCACCTGTAAACTCTATTCACCTATATGAGGCTACAGATTGTACGCTTGCAGCAGGGACATGTATCCCTTACATGAGCACGTCATCCTTTCTTCCAGGATACAGATTAACTACACAGGTTCAGTGGCACTTAAAATCGACCTGAAAGCCATCCCCACAACCTGTGTCATTAATATGTGTCCAGGATGAAAGGGATGGTTTGGGCACCCTATCTAAGTGTGTCTGTTGCTACCCTGTTTGTTATATGACTTTATAGTATTTTAAAACACAATTGAATCACCAGTGCTACATAGCAAATAGTAGATGAGAAAAGTAATAATGATTCTTTATGTATACATACCACTTTCGGCCGCCTGCATCACCTCACAGGCCACCTCATCCTCCTCTTCTTCCGGGGCCTCCTCAGCTGGCACCTCCTCCTCCTCCACTGGCACCACCTCCGCCTCTACTGCCAACACCTCCTCCTCCACTTCCTCCCCTTCCTCTGGCACCTCCTCCGCCTCCACTTCCTCCGCCTCCCCTTCCTCCAACACCACCTCCTCGTCCTTCTCATCAGTGACCTCCTCCTGGGCCTGGGCCGCCTCTGCCTCCTCCGGTGCCTGTCTTGCTCGATCCCGTGCTGTGTTTGAGAGAAAAAAAGTGCCAATTAGGGGTCATTTGGACAGATGTATTAAGCCTTAACAAGCAATAAATCCAAAGGTGATAAGTAGAGATAAATGTACAGCCAATCAGCTCCTTAGTGGCTTTTATAAAGCACAGCCTGTAACATGGCAGTTATGATGTGACATTTGGGCCATTGTAAGCATCACAAAGAATAATCCTACACAATTACATATTTTATGACCATTACAGGGTGTCAAACAGGAAGTACCACACATAGTGTATGCCATGTTTAACTCATGATCAGCCAGGTTACCTTATTGGTTTAAAAAAGGTCATGTAAGCAATATTGTACAATTGGCCATTTAATGTGTAAACACTTACATCGTGCAATGCTGGCCCGTATTAGCTGGAGCTTTTCTGGCTGGCGGCGCCTCAGATCCGACCATCGCCGCTCCAGCTGGGCAATGGTCCTGCACACCTGGGTGCGCGCGAATATGCGCCTGCGGGCTGCGGCATACGCCTGGCGCTTTTGTCTGTTGGTAATGAAGGGCCCCCCACGCCCCAGCCTGGTCTCCATAACGGAGACCAGTGCCCTCAGTTCCGCTGGAGAGAATGGGGCTGCTCTCCCATAGGCCGCCATCTTAGCAATGGCACAATTCAAGCAATCATGTCCTGTAATTGGTTGTTCAGAGTGATATTTGGTATTAACTTTATTGTTCATTTTTTCATTAACAGCGTGTATGCGGCACAACAGACGGCTAACCCATTGCATCGCCAACCCACACTTGCTGTACCTTTGCATAGTTGAACAGACCATGCAATTACTTAGTATCTCCTAAACAGGGTGAAATAAGTTGGCAACCCATTATATATAATCTATTACATTCACCAAACATGGGTGAAAGCCACAGGTGAAATAGTCTGCATCACTAGCCAGTTACACCTAACTCTACAAGGTACTAAACTGCTTTATTATAGAGAAAGCTATACAGCAGAAACATAGCAAATAGTGCAAGACCTTTTTCCAATATTAGGCCATGGTGCCATGTGTACACTTACCTTCTACTGGGCCACACTAGAGATGTTGAATGAAATGTACCTAGCATCAAGCCAGAATTTGGAGACCTTTCACATGTGATTTGGATGCTAGCACTGATTACTATTGCCTAAGTGGTGGACTGGATTTACATATGAAATGGTTAGTGTCATTTGTACTACATACCAAACAAGTGCACAGTACAGATGTACATTCACATATACATTTCATGTCTGACCACAGTTTTATTTGGTCATTGGAGTACAAATCTGCAATTAGCTACTAAATCAGACTCACTAAGTTTGCCAGGTTTTTAATTTTTATTTTCCGCAGGTAGGGGCGTGGCCTATGCGCCGCACGGTCTACGCTACCGTACGGAACGCTGCCGTACGGAATGCAGGGTGTCGCTGATGTACGCCAATTACAGAAATAGGATATAAAGGTGTGTTACAAAACTGCAATGTTGTTGCAAACATGGCTGGCTCACAATCTGAGGAAGAGCAGGTGTTGCAGGACCTGTTTGCCCACATGGACTCCAACACCAGCTATGTCCCCCTCAACCCAGACCAGCCATTGGGAGAACAGCAGCCAGATGGGCCATCTACATCAGGCCAATCGGCAGCTGGCCCATCTTCAGCCTCAGCAGAATCATTGGGAACACAACAGGTGGCTTCCCAACAGAGTAGCCTGGCCAGCACTTCGAGTACAGTGACAGGTGGCCGTGGCGGTGGCAGTGGCCGTGGGCGTGGCCGAAATAGGGCAACAGAGGAACCAAGCAGCAGAAACATGGCATTCGAAGCGCAGGAGCTTGCCATCCTGGTACCCCGCGCACGGGATTAGATCGAGTGTCCACAGGACAGGTTGACACACACAAGGAGATGGAAGATTTGGGAGGACATAACGGCGGAGATTAATGCGGTTGCTCCACAAGTTCGTGAGACGGAGCACGTTAAGAAGAGGCAAGTTCATGTGTGTTACATTTGAGCAGTACAAGACCAGTAATGTTTACATTAGATGTTAGATGGAGTTGGTCAATGGCCGGTCACGTTGCTTGGAGCAACAGATATGTTTGCCATGTCATTTAATCAATAGTTATTGTAGGGTGAGTGTGAATGTATCTTCTAAGGGTTGTTTCTATAGTTTTATAGAATGTAAGCTGTGTGTAATGAAGCACATGTTGTCATCTGTTGCAGATTGCAATGTGTGCTACAGCAAACATGAGGAGTGACATGTAGTAATATGTAAACTTTTGATTGCAGGTGGCACGACCTCAAAACCAACCTCAAGAAGAAATTGACCGCTCGGTGGGAACACAGCCACACCTCTGGGGCTGGCCCCATGCCTGGAAAGCTGAAGCTCACCCCCCTGGAGGAGATGGCAGAGTGCTGCATTGCAGTAGAGGAGGTCCGGTGGGTGAGCACCATCGATAACGAGGCCCCAGCGGAAGTCTTGGCTTCTTTTCTTGAAGGTAATTATTTGCCATGCCATAAGTAGCTGGTCCTAATTTTGCATGGAATGTGTTGTAATTGTAATTTTCTCTTTCACCAGCATCCCCACCGCTTGGTCAAGAATTTCTTGAGGTTGAGGAGTCTGTGCCACCTGCCACCAGTGCCAGGCCCGTGCAGCAGCAGCAGCCCGAGGCCGAATTCGACAGGTGGGTGCAGGTGCTTTCCCATATTCACCAGCAGGGAGACTTGGCATCAGAGCGGATGCGTAGGACCAAGGAGGTCATGCAGGGTTTGGTCAGCACCCAGCAGACTATCGCTGGGAGCCTGCAGGTGCTGGCTGATCAAGCCCTGTGCCAAAATGACCTCCTCCTCCACCATAATGAGCTTATGGTGGAGCTAGTTGCCAGCAATAGGGTCCTATTGTCATCCGTATCTGGTGCATTCCCACCAGCAGCACTCCCTGCTGGCAGAGGGGGAACACCATCCCCCCCCCCCCCTCACCAGCATCTGCTCCACCTGGGCCATCATCAGAACGTGGCCGTGGCCGGAGAGCTGCTGCACGTGGCAAGGAGCCCACCAGGGGCAAACGTGCCCGCAAATGAACTTGTGTCCGCATTAATCTCCACCCTTATGTCTTCCCAAATCGTTCATTGAGCTGTGTGTGTCAGCTTCCTGTGTCCAATTCCGTGCAGAGGGTACCCACATTTGCCCTCGTTTCGAATGTCATGTTTGGTTCCCCTGTTGCCCTCTTTCGGCTACCATTACTGTCTGCTGTACTTGAAGTGTTGGTGCTATACTTTTGTTGTGAAGCCACCTGATGTGTTCCTAATGATTCTGCTGTGGCTATGTATGTCAAAAATTCATGTATTTATTATATATTTTTTATTTTTATTCCTGGCATGGTACCTTTTAATTTGTTACAGTTTCCATTTTATTTTATAAGTTCTGGTAATAAATGTTTTTTTTTGCCCCCAAATGTGTGGTTTAATTGATACATGTAGAAGTGACATGTGTATTTCTATTATTAATATTAAGTTGTGTCCATTATTTGCAGTGTAAAAGTGTGTGAAAAGTGCAGCATATATGTGTGTGTTTAGTAATGGTCCATTTAAGCTGCAATGGTTCCAATTGAAGCAGTGACAAGCGTGTAATTAATGAGTAATGAGTAAAGGAGTGGATTGTATTGTGTTCAGCTGACATTGGTTGAGGTGCGCCCGTCCTGATTAGGCATTCCGATTGCCTAGCGCATGAACGAGTGGTGTCCGCAAAGCAATACTTGCTTATGAACACCGCATATTTCTAACCTTTTTGTTTGCGTGCATTCGGTGTGCTCCCTCGTGTCCGCCCATTTTTCCGCCCAGTTTAGCCCACTTTGAAAGTACGCCCCTGTGTAGTTCCGAATGACGCCCATAATACGCCCATATTTCACGAGTGATTGCGGTGCACATTTCTGTACGGTATTGGGGAGTACAAGTAGGGAGACCATACGTGGCACATGCGCAGACAGCTAAAAAACGCCATCCGAAAGTACTCGGAAATGTACGCACCGATCAGAATAAGGCCCAATGTTAGAATGTGTCAATCATACTCAATGACAGCAATGAAATCAGGTGTGGAGTTGTTCCATCGATAATGGTTTCCCAGATCATCAATCTTTTTCCCAGATCATTAATGAATGAAAATTAAAACTTGGTGTTTTTTTTTTAATTTCTAAGTGAAATTTCCCAAAAACGGCTTAGAGGTGCACACCACCGGGTCCAGAGGTATCTTGTTGCTGAATTTGGTGGCTCTGAGTGCCACGGTGTGTCTGCAATGCGACAGACACGCACACACACACGCACACACACTCTTCAACTTATTATATAGATATAGATGTTGTAGAACTACAAGACCCAGCAGGCCCTATAATGCTGGGATTTGTGGTTCTCCAATTCCCTGCATGTGGTGCAGGCTTGCTGGGTCTTGTAGTTCCCCAACATAAAACATTACCAGGGACAGCTGTGGGCTGCAGCTTAGGCAGGATTAATTCTAGAGAAGGGGGGGGGGTTTGGTGGGTACCCACTTCATCAGGGTTCCTGCCTGGGCTGAACAGTCTGGGGGATAATGCAGTGGCTGGGGGAACTAGTATAAATATTTCCCCCCAGCTGTGGCATTTCCCTGCTGGCTGGTTGGGCCCAATTCTGGTTCTCAAAATATAGGGGACCACTACTCATTTTGTCCCCCATATTTTGTGAACCAGGACCAGCCATTAAGCCTGGTGCTGGTTTTAGAAATTATGAGTTAACCCTATTTGTTTTCATCCCTGAATTTCTAGGACCAACACTTTGAGCCCAGGGCTTTTTAGAGTGATGAGAGGGGAACCTCTTCTTTAAATTATTTGTTTCCAGGCATATTTTGGGTCAATTACCAGCCGGATATTACATACGGCCAGTTAGTAAATTTAGAATCACCAATCGGATAAATGGTGATTCATATTTATATTCTAACGATGGTGTATGCATTCATATTTGTAAATACAAATGTAACAGGAATATTAATACAAATGCCCATATGCCTTTGTAAAATCCAAAAATATGAATTTACGGCCATATACGGGCTCAACTGACTACATATAGGCATATTTGTAGCCATTTGACCTTAGTAAATTTCCCAACCATTGAATCATATGAAATATCTTGTAGAAAATAAAAAAAATGGGTAATTGCGCACAAAAAAAAAGAAAAACCACAGTATAATGCAGCCTGGTGTTTGCACTATAGGGGCTTCTGATAAGTTTGCAAAAGCAGATTCTTTCTTTAATGGACAAATTCATGTACACTGCACTGATATGTGCAGATAGTTACATTTGGGGGGAGTTATTTTTTTCTGTGTAGGGTAAATACTGGCTGCTTTATTCTTACACTGCAATTTAGATATCAATTTGAACACACTTCGCCCAATGTAACTCTCTGCACGTTACATCGGCCCCACCTGCAGTGCACATGGTTTTGTCCATGAAAGAAGGAGTTTGCTTTTGCAAACCAACCAGAATCACCCTAATTTTACAGAGACACCCTCATCTGACAGCAAAAATAATGTGAAGGTGAAAAACTCAAAGGCGTTATGCCTTGGCACATTGTTATTTATAATCAGGGATTTACCATATAGCATATAGTTAAAATGTTGAAAATACCATATACAGTACAAGCTTCAAGTGAACTTACTAACAATAAAACATTCATAAAAAAAAATCAGCTTCAAAAAGTGATAAAGTGGAGAGTGATAATCACCCAGCAGTAGATATAGAACCATGTTCCTTCAAACTAAAAGTGACAGGTACCATGCCCCCAACCACTCCCCTTTTTATGCCCCCTGCTTCTAAGCTGCGTTTAAACATTGAAAATCATTCTGTGAAATGTTATCCCTTAGATGTTGCAGTAGCAACAGTAAATGTGACCGTTGAAATAATGCAATGATAGAGCTGGCTGATTTTAATAAGCCTACAAGATATGAATTATATTTATTTGATTCAAGTGTGATATAGTATATATCTGCCCAGTATCACGGCAGCTGGGCAGCATCTCCCTGCTCGTCTCCACTTCAGGGAGACGCTGCCTAGTTCGAGGGGGAGGCCGGGGCAGCAAGGGGGAGCAGCGGCAAGGGCAGGGGAGGTGGCGGGGACCGGCGGCAGGCTCCGTTGCCATGGGGTGCGCAAGCATCTAGGTAGAAAGCCTGCTACATCTCTAGTAACCATACATATTTTCAGTAAGAGAGAGCATGGGCTGAAAGCCTAGTGACTAAGAACGCAGCATCTGTCGCTAATGCTTTTGAAAAAATATTTCAGCTGGGTTGCGTACCAAAGAAGCTACAAACTGATCATGGTAAAGAGTTTGTAAACAAAACCCTAAAAAAGTGTTAGAAAAATATGATATACTGTACATCATTTTACAACCGATCATGACGTAAAGGCTGCTGCCATAGGACTCAATAGGACTTTAAAAACATGAATTTCACGGTGAAGAACACCTATAGATATATAGATGTGTTACAAGGTTTCATACGCTATGATAACACTTACCATAGAACGATTAAGTGTACCCCATGTGAAGTGAATGCTTTGAGAATTTTCAAAATGGTGTACGGCAATTACACACGTCACGTTTAGCCATCAGTGAACACAGAAGCATCTCCAAATATCAGTATATATTCCACAAAGGTTACAAACAGAATTTTTATTTGTCATACAGAGTGTGAACACTAAAGGTCTTAAGCCGCTTTACAGGAGGATCTCTATGGTGAGACTATAAAGGGCAGTTTTTACCTCAAAGAGGTTCAAAGCATACCAAAAAACTATAAGAGGATTTATAAAGTGTAAAAGATTTTGAAAAATAAGATGGTCAAAGTTCAGAAATACACGTAAGTCAAGTGGTGCGGATATCCCGCAAAATTTTACAGTTGGGTCAACACATAGGAGATAAAAGACATATCAAAGAAGAAGCTGTATGAAAAATCATTCTACATATTGCTGCCGAGTAATGCTTCAACCGTTACATTTCCACAAAATATAATTTCTAACTATACAACAAAGTTGGCTAAGGCGATAGACTTAACCGGTGAATGGGAAGTAGCTCTGAAATAAATCAAATAAAATATCCGCACACCTGGAATACAATCAATGTATGTGATTGTGTGTTGAAAATAAAAAGGTGGGAGGGTTTGAATGCTGCTGTCAGGAGGGTGTGTGTGAAACAAGGTTTTTATGAAACTATCGCTGTGATAGTTTCATAAAAACTAATCGAAGTATTTAATGCTGAAATTGATTGGCATAAACTGAAAGGTGGATTAATGCTATGGTACGACCAGCTTGAATGGTGAATAAAATAAATGAGGCAAACTGGGCAAAACAAGATGGTTCAGGAATAATTTATACAGGAAAAGACGCATCTAAAGGAAAAAGGAAACAAAGGATAGTGCTTCCACCTTGGGGCATGCCCTTTTAAAATAAAAAACAGAGACTACGCAACTCAAAGAAGAGAAAGCCGAAGCGCACCGTCTGTGATATTTTTAAACAACATGTCTTTCATACACTCTGAGTCGACAGCCCACTGATGAAGTCATCGACGAAATGCGTCTGGGCGGGTACTACCAGACGCCATCGTATTGTATCGCCGTCCACGTTCCAGGAGAGCAAAGGGGAAAAGTGTGCCAGCAAGCCCAGCGTGTCGGAGTTATATATATATATATATATATATATATATATATATAGTTTGGGGTGATGTCCGGCAACTCCTCCGCTGACAGGTACAGCTATATAACTTGCCCGGGTGCCCGCGCTGGAGGTGACGGATCACCAACACATGCAGTCCAACAAAAAACACGTCACTTCGGGTCTGGTGTGAAATAACACAAAATTTACTGCGTACTGTCTACGCCGTTTCGGGCCAGGCCCGTCTTCAGGACAGCGGCGGCACTCACGGGGTTAAGGTGAAAAATAATTGTATTAAAACACAAACAATGGTCACATCAGTTGCCCGACGTTTCGAGGCCAGAAGCCTCTTCTTCAAGGTGTGAAGGGGCTTCTGGCCTCGAAACGTCAGGCAACTGATGTGACCATTGTTTGTGTTTTAATACTTTTTTCACCTTAACCCCGTGAGTGCTGGCACTTTATTCTGCGTTTATCTACAAAAACTTGGAAGGCACCACGGAACTTTGCCTCAGCAAGCACGAGTGCCGACCGATACCTATATATATATATATATATATATATATATATATATATATATATATATATATATATATATATATATATATATTTATAAAAATATATATTTTTTTATATAAATGTGTGTGTATGTGTATATGTATATATATATATATATATATATATATATATATATATATTTAGTCGAAGAAAGAGACTGGCACTCTGAGGTCTTTGTACAATCGTGTATCACAGCAAGTGAAAAGACAACCAACGTTTCGGGGCTGCGCCCCTTTGTCAAGGTGTATGTGATAACAAGGGTGAGATAAAAGTGCTTACCTTAAATAAGGGTAGGTGAGTAGGAGGCAGCGTGACATGCTGGGCCGTGCCGGCACCAGCTGCGGGTTTGAGGGCGGAAGTGACGTGGCCGGAAGTGGTCATGTGTCTGTGAGAGCTGTAGGGAAGGGACCTTGAAACGCAAGCTCTGCTGTCGCCTAGATGACTGTACTAGTTTCTATTTGTGTTCCAGTCCCTGAGGTTTGACCCTTTCCTATGGAAAACCGAAATATATAAACTTAATCGCCAACTTAAACTACAAGAATTCTACAAAAACTCTGACGAATCGACCAAATCAGCAAGCATTCCAGCAGACCTTTGGAAATTAAAACCTAAGTCCAATTTCGACCCCCCATTTATAAATTCTTCAATTAAATTGTTCACCCGGACACTAGAAGCATCATTGGAGACCCCTGAGAAACGAGTAAACCGCCAATTCAACAATCTGAACAAAGCAGAATGGTGTGCACTCAAGGCACTAGAAAAGAGGGATGATATTGTCATCCGTGCCTCGGACAAGGGGGGATCCATAGTGGTCCAGGATGTTGGGGACTATAAAAGTGAAATAGAACGACAATTGGCAGATCCTCAGGTCTTCAGAAAGTTACAGGTAGATCCGACTACACAATTTAAAAAGCAACTGGACGATTATCTTTGTCTTGCGGTTACTGAGGGTATCATCAGTCAGGAGATCAAAGCCCTTCTGGTGACGAGTCATCCAATCAAGCCGCTACTTTGCACCTTGCCAAAGGTTCATAAGTGTCTGGATAAGCCCCCTGGCAGACTAATTATATCTGCCAGGGGGTCTATCTTTCATCCCGTGTCAGAGTATCTGGACACTTATTTGCAACCCTGTGTTCAGGATTCTCGATTATCTATTACGGGACACTACTCATCTGTTACTGTCACTTGAAGAACTGCCTCCCATCTCTAAAAGATTGTGTGCTTTGCAGCATCGATGTATGCTCATTATATACATGCATACCGCATGCGTTGGGCATACATGCTGTGCGAGCACTTATAACACAAAATGTTCTTTACAGGGGTCCAGAAATTGAGTTCTACTGTTGTTTACTTGAAATGGTGCTGATAAAGAACTATTTCTTCTATAATGGCGCATATTATCTGCAGGTGTCCGGATGTGCGATGGGTGCGTCCGTGGCACCTGCCTATGCCAATGCTTTCATGATTATGATCGAAAAGGATATATTCTTCTCCTCTCCTATTGTATATATTGTACATCACATTTTATTCCAGGTTTATTGACGATATGATTCTGTTTTGGGAGGGGGATGCTAAGGACTTGTTGGGCATCATTGAGATGTACAATGCAAGCGATAGTCCGGTTAAGCTGACCTCAACTATGTCTGCACTATCAATTGATTTTTTGGATGTGTGCATTCAAAAGTCCGTTGAAGGTTTGCGGACTACCATATTTGTCAAGCCCACTGATCGTAATGTTCTGTTACCTCCATCTAGTTTTCATCCGCCCCCTGTGCATAAAGGGATCCCATTGTCACAGATGCTCAGGGTCAGGCGGATTTGTAACAGTGAGAGTGAGGCTGACAAACAGTTGGATTACATGTTTGAAAAATTTGCCCAAAGAGGGCATGACAGGGGTGAACTCACTAAAATTAAAAATAATGTTATGGCTAGAACAAGGGAAAGCACCCTAGTTCCTAGTGTTAAAAATAACCATAACAACACTATTATCTGGCCCACGAGATATAATACATCTAGCAAAACAGCTAAAAAAGCAGTCAACAAATATTGGCCTATAGTAACTTCTGATCCGAGCTTGACAGAAATAAATAAGAAAAGGATCATGTCTGGCTATTCTCGTGGCAGAAATACTGTATACATGATTTTGTGGTTCACGCCGATGTCACCAAAATTGGCAAAGCCAAACAGAATTTTTTCTTTAGTACGCCTAAACCTGGTTGTGTGAAATGTGTAGGGTGTACCACATGTGGGTATATGCTCACAGGATCTAGCATTAAACATCCACAGTTGTCCAAAACTTTTAAAATCCAACACAGGCTGACATGTACATCTATCTATGTTGTATATGCCTTAATATGTCCCTGTGGGAAGTATTATACCGATTGTCAATTTAAGATCAGGATGGCCCAGCACCGTCAGGCTATTCGTGCTGCAGTGCTTACTGGCACCAGCACGCAACTGGTTGCTAGGCATTATGTTGAATTTGGACACTCCCCCACAGCTTTACGTCACATGGTTATAGACCATATCCCTCCCCTGGATAGGGGCGGAGATCGGTCCAAACTTTTATTGCAAAGAGAGGCGAAGTGGATATTTCTATTAAATACATTGAGTCCACATGGGCTCAATGAGAATATGGGACTTAACTGTTTCTTGTAGATACATTTGTATGCAATGTATGTATTATACTCTTGCCAGTTCTCTATATGCTATGTTCATATGTTTGCCAATAGTTATCATGGTGGTGAAGGGAGCACTGTGGTGACGACTTCCGGGTGCGACCACGGACGTGGTCAGGCGGCGCCCGGGGAGGACGTGCTGGTGATGGCTGCCACTTGAATAAATTGGTGAGTAAATGTTATACATGTTGTTGACCTGACGAAAAATGTGAAATACATTTGAAACGTTGACATCTTGATGCTGTGCTCTTGCCTTATTTCTGAGCTGAGTGCCGCTTTCTGGAATACATATTCGGCGGGTGTACGCTGTTGCAGTGCACGCTGTTTTGACGGCACCGGCTACCGTTATTTCTAATATGCAGTGAGTGCCAGAGCCATCGAGAAATATGTATATATATATATATATATATATATATATATATATATATATATATATATATATATATATATAGTTGTTATTATTATTATTATTATTATTATTATTATTATTATTATTATTATTATTATTATTATTTATATACATTTGGCCTATCTATAATACTTTAACTGGCCCGGCATATACTGGGTCACCTAAGTGTCCATCTCCATGCTTTGCTCCGCCCCACTGGAAACCCCCTTCTGAAAATCCTGCATTTGCCCCTGTGTTGAAGTTCAACCTGTAGCGGTGTTATCCGACACAGCGATGCTTGAATTTTAGATAGCGGCTACAGTCTAAAGAACACTCTGCTGTATGTGATGTGTAAGATCTTATGAACCGATAACACAGAAATGGCCAGGGGGTTTGGGTTTAAAATTCACATAATCATATTCAATATTTAAACACAGTTTAGAGCTTGTAAGCTTATTTTTTATCAAACACTATTAAAATGGGGCGTACAAGGAGAGTACCGGGGACATGGAAAGGGACATAAAGGGGGAGTTGTTGGCTACGTGGTAACTGTTATTTAAGGTTTGACAGAACATGGTTCTAAATCTACTTCCAGCCAATCAGCTCCTAATTGCCATTTTTCAAACCCAACCTGTTACATGGCAGTTAGGCATGGATTGGCAGGTTGTTTTTCACTCTCCAATTATCTGTTTTTAGCTTGATACATCGGGTCCTTTGTCTCTCTCTTTAGCAGAGGACACTGAAGGAGGGTTTTCCTTTATAACTTAGTCAAATATATTTATCATCAACTTTCTCTTAGTGAGATTCTTACAGGAAAGCAAAGAAATGTCCACAATATTTCCATATAAAATATAACAATATAACAAATGTACTAATACATAGGACTCACATAGATAAAAATAATGTAAGCATCCGATGCATCCACCACGTGTGGGTTTCCTGCTGGAATTGAAGGTTTAAGGGGGAATCATGGTGAAAATGCTGCTATAATATTATATTTATGTCATATTCTCCCCATAGATGCAGAAACCTGTGTGAGATGTGCTGATAATGAATGGCCTAATGACGGAAGGAACACATGCATTGCCAAGGCACAGGACTTTCTGTCATATGAAATGGACGCTGTAGCCTCAGTTTTCTCTGTCACAGCTGGATTATTTTCTGTTGTAATTATCTTCATAATTGGAGTCTTTACTGTATATTGGAACAATCATATTGTCAGAGCCAACAACCGGAACCTTAGCTTTCTTCTCCTCATCTCTCTCATGCTGAGCTTACTCTGCGTATTCCTTTTCCTTGGCCGTCCGGTACATATAACCTGCATGCTGCGCCAAATCTCCTTTGGAATCACATTTACTATTGTGGTGTCCTCAGTCCTGGCTAAGACCATCATGGTGTGCATCGCTTTTAAGGCCACAAGACCCGGAAGCTACTGGAGACAATGGCTGGGAGTCAAACTGCCAAATGCTTTAGTGGTGATCTGCTCATCTGTCCAGGTCCTAAATGGCGCTATCTGGTTGTCAGTCTCTCCTCCATTCCAAGAGTATAACATGGACACATACCCTGGGACTATACTCATCCAATGTAATGAGGGTTCTGTGTTATCTCTATATTTCATGTTGGGTTACTTGGGACTCCTGGCAGCTCTGAGCTTTGTTCTGGCTTTCATGGTGAGGACATTACCTGACATCTATAATGAGGCCAAGTACATCACCTTCAGCATGCTGATGTTCTGCAGTGTGTGGGTCTGTGCCATCCCGGCCTATCTGAGCAGTAAGGGAAAACACATGGTCACTGTAGAGGTGTTTGCTATATTAGCTTCATGTATTGGGGTTCTGGGCTGTATATTTTTCCCCAAATGCTACAATATACTGATGAGACCAGAGAGGAACAGAAGAGAGATTCTGTCTGTGGGGACAAAAGGCTTTTCATAATATGATCTCACAGCCCACAGAAGATGCATCATTACCATTTTATTTAATTCAGTTATGTAGCCTGAAGAGCAGGGATAGACACAGAGTAGTAGGCATCTTAGATTGATATTATTTATGGGTGAGGGGTATACAGTAACTAAGTGATAACAGGTCACTCACATTTATTACAGAGCAGAACATCTCATGCTGCATGCCATATTTAGGCTAGACATATGTGGACACATTTGTAATAGGGACCAAGCCCGAAAATACTTGCACATTTTAAAATACAGCATAACCATCCCTGGGCTCTTTAAGCCAGTTCTGGCTCCTAAATTCAGGGGCAAAATTGTTGGGGTCCCTCAGTATTTAACAAAACCAACACAGTAGACAAAATTACTAGGGGTCCTCCATTTATTGGAACCAGTACTGTGCTCCAACAGCCAGCGGTGTAATGCCACAGCTGGGGGACACTTTTTATGCAAAGTCCCCAAACTGAAACATTAATGCTGTGGCTGGTCAGCCCTGGACGGGGAACCTGGGGGAGTGAGGATGCCTCAAATAAAGGGGTTCCCCCCCAGCCTTTCCCCATCCAGGGCTAAAGCACGGGTCTGTCTCCAGCACCTATGGGTAATGGGTGATAGGCTGATTATGTTTTAGGTCAAATAAAATAACATTTGGTTGTGCTATCGAACTTCAAGTCCCAGAAAGTCTCCATTCATGTAGGGACTTGGAGGAAATAATGGGCCAGCTGGGACTTGTAGTCCCAAAGCATGACCAATGTTTAAACACATTTATACATACACCCAGAAAACTTTAACTTTAATATCATACATGCACACACCTTTCATACAACATACATACATACTCACCTTGCCATGTTCCCCGCTGGTCGCTCCTCTTCTGCTGTAGCACTCCATGGGTCATGTTACAAAGTATAGTTTGGCAGTGCTCCCCTGACAGGCACTCACCAGTCTTTGCAGCATGCAGAGGTACATGTCATAGACTCCGGCCCATGTGTCAGCCCGTGCCAGCCTTATACATGTTACCCAGCATGTTCATGGCCTTCCGTGAATCTACGTAATTACAGTCTCCATGTGGTTCTGCTATATAGGAGTCTCCCTCCAAGCCCAATACTGGTTGTGGTCAGGACAGTCTGAATCAGCTGCCAATTCTGGACCCAGTGACCTCAAAGTCTCAGGTCAGCTAAACCGTTACATCCAATCATCTTTCAGCCAAGAGTATGTCTGCCCTCCAACACTGGGGGATATGGCCAGTGGCTTCTTGTACATCCCTGTGTATGCAGTCTGCTATTCTGCTCCTGATTGTCCACAGACTTCCGTTCTATACTACACCACCTGGCTCCTGAAATTCGCAGCCTTCAGCCCTGGATGGATGAAGCCAGGGGGCATCCCTTTATTGGGGTGTACAGAACCATGCACAGATATCACTGATTTGTACATGGTTCTGTCATACTCGCCTGTCAAAACCAGGTCTATTTTTCTTGCGCCGGATGAGATTTTTGAACTGCGATTATTTGGATCACGGCAAAACGTGCAGTTTTTACTGAAAATGACATGTGTAATATTCGGTAAACGTGTGATTTTGGTCTTTTTTTACCAAAAATGTGCATGTTCCAAAAAATTGTACCTTATTTCCTTTTGCCATTTATGTAACCCTGTTACAATGTAAATGTAACTCATTGTATTCCTACTTGAAAACAAATTGAACAATATTGAAACCACAATTAATAATTTATTTAAAATATTAAATTCACAAAGGAATAATAAATTTGAATGTTATTTGACATAAAGTACAGTGTGTATTGTATCAATATATTGATAAACTAATTGACATTTGAAATCTAAAGCAATAACAAAGTTAACCAGTTAAACTCCCTGTTAGTAACATATACAGTATACAGTAGTTACAACTGCTTTTGTCACAGAAGCAAAAGTTTATATTAATACAAAAGCATTGCATAAAATTATAGCCTTTTGTCTGGGCCGCCATGAGGGGGGGTCTGTTCGGACTGGAGGCCCGGATAGACAGTGGGGTCCGGGGTTCAGCAGTGTGCATAGGTGTAGATTCTAAAATGTTCAGCACCCATGGCGGGCCACCCAACCCCAACCATGTACATACTGTGCTCCTGCTCGGCTGCTGCGGCCCAGGCAGCAGCAGAATGTTCCTTTCTCTTCTCCCCAGGACAGTTAGCAAGGGCACCTCCTCACATGAAATGATTACCGGCCGGACTGCCAAGAGAAATATGTGGCACCCCACTACAGGTGCCCCTGTGCCCCTTAAAGGACCTAGGAATGGTAGCAAGCGCTGCCCCGTAAAACCCCTTCCCTGTGATCAGGGCTGCAAGGGGTTAAACTAACCTGGCCAGCACTAGGACCCTGCTGGCTGCTCTGATCTATGTCCTGCAGAGAGAAGCCTGCCGGGGATGCAGGAAGGAGAGGTGAGAGGTCAGCCAGGCAGCGTGACAGGAAGAGAGGAGAAAAACCTATGAATGAGAGCTTCAACTTGGAGTGCCAGAGCCCAGTGTCAGAGAGAAAAGGAGTGTGCTGCCTAAAGACAGAGGGAAGGATAGCAGCAGTGCAATTACAGCAGCGTGTTGCAGGAGGAGGTACACTGAGGCATGTGTGAGAGAAATGTGAAGGAGACTCCTGTCCCAAGTGTGAGGAGAAGGAAGAGAGAGAGGGAGCACACTGCAGCACCCAGGAGAGGGGCCAGACAACAGTATAGCCAGAGATCCATGTGGCAGGAGCCAGCAACTAATCAAGTACTATCTTGCCTAACTATCCCAGCCACAGTACGGGCTAGTTACTTAACTTACAGTGACCCCTTGTCTGGGAAGAAGAGAGCACTGAGAGACCCACTGTAAAGACCAGCATATGTATATCTGGGTTAACCCCCTGCAGTCTGTTTAATACCACACAGGAGGTCACCCCAAATGAAATCTGCCTGTCCCTCTGACATGAGGACCATGTATTGTTTGTTTTCCCTGTGGATTCTGGATTAGTGTGCACACTATTATAGGGACTGTATACATGTGAGGACCTGTCGACGAGGGACCAATGTTTTGAGCAGTGACTGGTTATCTGTGAAAGTGTATGTTTGATGCTAATAATTTGCATTAAGTTCTGTGAAGTGTTGAAATTGATTGCCGATTAGAGAGTGAAGATAGATAGAAATAAGTAGCGTCACCTGGCGGATTTCAGTTAGAACCGCCATAGTCTATTTGAAGTTAGCATACTGGAGTGATTATTGTTTTATTTGATGCTTGAGTATTTCTTATTGTCATTTGCTATTGAAACTTTACAGTGACCAATCAGTGTGTCTTTAGTAAAATAAATTACTGTCGCTGCTAACTGTAAGTTGTGTTGCTTTTGTGGGTCTCCTTGAGTGGTGCCATTCAATGCCACATGTTCTTCCAGAGAAGAGGTCCGAAGCTGCCGAAGCCATCAAGTCCAGAATCAGGTACGCCATTGCACCACATGATGGTTATCATTTTTTTTTTAAAAACTCCTCCACTGCAATGACCTACTCACATGTGACTCCACCTACATCATCTATATGCTGAGATGTAATTGTGGTTTGGTTTATGTCGGAAAGACCAAAAGAAATGTAAAACTAAGAATTCAGGAGCACTTACGCAATATAAAAAAATAACAACCAAAACCATAGTGTCCCGAAACATTTTCAAAGGAGACACAACTCCAATCCAGATGATTTAACCTTTATCACATTAGAACAAGTGAAAAAAGATATAAGGGGAGGGGATAGAGATATAGCACTTTCCAGACGTGAGTCTTATTGGATAAATGCCCTGAATTGTAAAATACTGTTAGGGCTAAATGAAAATATTGAAATGACAGCATTTCTGGGAAGGAGAATATAAAAACCTGATTCAATATATAATTGTATGATATCTCCATCATGTTTGATTGATTAGAAATAAAAATATTTTTATGTCTATACCTTGTACTCTGTGTGAGGTTAAAATGATAATTGGTAATGTGTAATTGAGCACCCAGTATTATAACGATATTCGAAATTCATAATTTAGAATTCACAATCAAGGGATAATTATTTAGCTACCACCTTAAAATTTACATGGATACCTAAGTATTATAATTAACAAGAAAAACACTGCGCTATACTAGAATTACTGGTATTTTTTTTTGTGATAAAGAGGCACAAATTTATATGTTCCCACCTGGGAAAAAGTAAGCAGGGAAAAGTGTATTCTGTCCACAGAGTAATACGTTGAAGACGTTGGCCAGCTCTTTAGTGACACGCCGGCTATCGCATGCCATTCGTGCATACAAGATGCTGCTCGGTGCCATTGCCTGAGTTGACATCATCTACCCGGCATTTCTGTGCATGGGGGCATAGGTACAGATTTATGTTTTTGCTGGTGGGTGCGCAAGCCAAAAATATAGAGGAGTGGCTTCATGGGGAATGGGTGTGGCCACAAATAATACCACTTTATACTATGCAGCACAGTTGTCTCCAATATTCAAATTACAGCAACAGAGTTCCACATACATAAATGCCCCCACAGTGCAGGTTGCGGGTCCGGCAATGTGGGTGCTGCAGCCACAAATTAGCAAGTTAATATGGCGGCCCAGCAGCGGGACTCAGGCAATTTCCGTGGGTGCTCGGGCTCTTGAGCACCCACAGAATCGGTACCTATGCATGGGGGTACATATGGTTATCATAGACCAACAGCTGCAGGTCCACAAGTAATGTGTAAAAAAGGGAACTCTGTTGCCGTAATTTGAAAATAAATTGGTATTAGTTTGTGGCCACGCCCCTTCCCCATGAAGCCACTCCCCTATATTTTTGGCTTGGACACCCAGAAGCAAAAACATAAATCGGCACCTATGTTGGGGACATTTAATGTATCCTGTTTTATCTGGCTAAAACAGAAGATCTTGGGGATAGATACCTTGACAGACAGTAGGGATCACACTTGAAATGTTTAGGTAACTGATATAAATATTACCAAGAGTTCAAGGTAACGCATGCATTGCCTGACAGCTCTCATATTGGTTACAGCTCTTCTGCTTGAATTTGGTATCAGTGTGGTGGTACGAGGGAACATTTAGCATAGATTTATTGAAGATTTAATGCAGAGTTATTGCATGTAAAGGGAAAAATATATAAAAGATTGAAATCAAAAGCAATTATCACTTAAAGATACATTGCACAGTAGAAAAACTGAGCAATACCCTGTGAATGATTTTACAAGATTCTAGGGTTGTACGGACCAGCCAGGTTGGTCAATTCCACTGTGGACTCCCTGGAACCAAGTTGATTTGCAATTTATTATATAAAAGTTTGTTGGACAACTGTTAGTATTTTTCTGACTTTCATATTCATATTAAAAGAAAAAAAAAACATGTAATACTTGGAACTTATCGGCTGTTCTAATGATGTTATAGGATTTGCAGAGAAAGTGTGAGAAATTAGTATGTTTAATAAAGAGGCAACTTATGTGTTATATGTATAAAGATGGTTTTCCAAAGTTAGCTTATATTGTACAGTACGTGCACGGAGTTAAAGGTAGACATTTTTTTTTACCTTTGTCCTTCTCCGGGAAAAGAGCAAAGATCCAGGTGCAAAGCTAAAATTTCCAAGGGTGGGGGCCACTGCTATAATGCTGATTGCAGCATTACAAGTTATACTGTGCATTAGAAGTTATACTAAGCGGCATGATATTGTGCCAAGCTGAAAAATATAAAGTAGTACTCAGAGTATCGTCAACTGCTACATGAGTTAATATCTACCTCACTTAAAGAGACTTTTCAGAACTTTTCCTTAGTTTAGTGATGAGGTGTAATTTGACCCCATCCTAATGTGAATCATTCCAGACACTATGCGTTTCAGTGATACACAGTGAGACCTACAGTTTATAGTGCAGATCCCAGCATATGTTTGACATACAGTAGAGATCTCGATATTAATTTTGTTGAATGTTTTTGTAATTTGTGTTTTATTCTTGCAGGTATCTTAATACAATAGGATTGATGTGCTACCAATTGGGGAATCGGTTGCAGATACTAACAGTATTGTGTTTTCTTTCAGATGTACTGTAGAACTATTAAATGTAACTGTACTGACAGGATTAACCCCATATACTGTAGTCACTATTTGGCACCAGGCAAAAAATACTTAAACCCTCGAAGGGTGATCTTAAATGGTTAAATATTACTCACCTAAGTAATAGCAAGAAGTTAAACAAGGGGTACCAGGATTCCAGTCCAACAATTTATTCCATAGAATAAATTAAATTGAATCAGGAGTAATGCAACATATACACCTTTTTACACACCAAATTATAACAGTCATACAACAATTATTTCAGTCATACTGTGCTGGAAATAATGACACAGCGTTAGGGATTTTTTTAATATTAATTCATGATGGCATTAACATTACAATTGATATTTTAGTACACTGCAAGAAATAATAAGAAAAGTAATATTTGCTACACATGGCTGAGAGCCATAGCCATTGGTTGATATTCCACTAGTTTTGATGTGGAAAAGGACACAAACCATTGTACTACAACAATATATTTGATTGTTTTGCATGCAGTCACACAGATGCCAAACAATGCACAGACAGAACATGTGTCCATTGCTAGATTTGTAAATCCTATAAACATAACTATACACAAGTGTATTGAAGCAAGGTATAGCATTGCACCAATTTATAAAACATGGGTTATGCCTAATAGAGTTCAGAGCTGAATTATAAAATTATAAAACAGGAAATTGCCCAGCAAAGAACCACATTAATTAAGAGGTGATTTTGAATCATCAGAGTCCTTCCTAAGGAAAGAATACCTTACAGTGAGGACCATTAAGGTTTAAAAATATATCTGCCATAGGTAGTACTGGCAGACATTATCAATGCATTGAAGAATGGATTTATACCCGGTTTTAGCAGAAAACAACATTCAAGGTTACACCCACCTTGGTAGGTTATGAGTAAAGGAAGATGTTTATTATGTAATCATTAGATGTATACCTGCTGATAACAGTGTACAGCAGATGATTTCCTACTGATAACAGTGGACAGTAGGGGGTGGGGCCCACCACTGATAACAGCTGACAGTGTGTGGAGTTTTTGGTTAGGATTTTTTGGGGGAAAAGGGTTTTAATTTAACAAGACGTTTATATTAATTTTCTTGTCTTTGAAAGAGGTAACACCTTTTTAAGAATTTGTATGGGATCACAGAAAGTTCTCTGAGTATGTGACTGGTGTGAGCAAGTGAGAAGGTATAGAAAATACTATGGTGGTCATAGTTAGTTGGAATTGGTGATGATGATGCACCTGTGAGGTAATGATTATTTGATGAGAATGAACGCTCAATGGTCTGGGGACAGGTGGTGAAAGCTCCAAGAATTGAGATAGTATATCCCACTAACCTACATATGTTTGGAAAGCTTGTACTGTCTCACTGAGGGGTTAATTCTGTTCAGTGACAAGTGAGGAGAGGTGATATCTTTTTTAGAGCATTAGTTCAGTTTAAGGGAGAAAAAAAAAGAATTGTGGATTTTTTGTTTATTTTTGAAAAAGCAGAAGGGAAGAAGTCTTTTTAGTGATGTGGTGAGAGTAAACATCAGAAATAACTCCGTAGGAAATTAAAGGCAGGAGATGGTTAATGGGATTAATATAATATGAGAGTAAAGTTTTATTCCTAAATGATGTGAAATATCCAGGGAGTGTTACAGAACTGTTTTCCATAACAAGGACATTTAAACAATTATGTGTTGAAAGATCTTAGAATGAAAGATATTTTTTTCCCTTTTGAAAAAGCACAATGAATAGATTTAAGTAATTGCAATGTATTGTATGGGACAGTGATCAGCCATACCCAGGGATGACCTCCAGCCCCCTCCTCTTTGCCTCCCTCATATGATAATGTTGTTTTATCAACATCTGTTTAAAAACTGCCATTTTTTTTCTCAAATGACAAATGCTAATATGATGCCTGAGCTTAAGGCTACTGCTTCTGCTTGGTTTTTTTAATTAAATCCCAGTCAATAGAGGTGTGACCATTCCAGAGAAGAGATTAATTTACAAATTGATGCATTTAATTCTGCACAGAAAAAGCAAATGTTTTAAAAATATATTATTATTATTATTATTATTATTATTATTATTATTATTATTATTATTATTATTATTATTATTATTACTAAGCCACTAGAAATTCTTTGGAAAATAATATTGAGTCTGCAGGTACTGTACCTCGGCCGAATCCTTATTAAAGCCCTTAATGGAAAATGCAGACCTTATATTGATTATTATAGGATGCATATTGAGTTGCGTTTTATGCTTACTGATTTATCTGATTGCATGTTGCCACTTTACTAGCTCCATTGGTCATGCATATGAGCCCACAAATAGGGAATGGAGGTCACAATTAGGTGCAGCACTACTGGGTACTGCTACTAGTAATCGCATTTTCTGCACAACTAATCATGCTGTTATCCCAAATATTTGTAATGATTTAATGATTATTTTTTCACAGAGTGGTTTGGAGGAAATTGTGTATTAATAACAGGAATCCATGAGAGACTGCTGTCAGAAGGCACTAACCGATATGAGGACCCTGATGGGGTTAGAGGTTTCTGAACATATATGGACCACTGACATGCAGATTACATATATATTCAACCGAAGTGAGATGCCCAAAGTTTCCATGGATTCCACAACGCCCTCTAAAATCTGAGGCGGATATAGTTTTTTTCCCAAATTTTACAACAAAGCATATTATCTAATACCCATAGTATTTGCAACACTCAGTTATTGCAGGTTATCTGTGTTATGACAGTGGTGGTGTCGACACAAGAACTGCCGATATGTATATGGTGTAGCAAGGTGTTAAGTGCAATACACAGGAGTAACAATACTCAAAAGGTGGTTCACAAAATAAATTATACTGTTTGATGCACACAAGGGGTTAAGGAGAAACAGCCACACAATGACCTCTCCAATATAAAGGCTAGGTGGAATACCTAATACACTGGAGGACGTAAATGACTATTGTGGGAGCTGCCAAGTTACAGCAAGCTCTGGGTCTGTAAGGTGACACCACAGATCCCAGCAGCCTGCCTAAGCTGTAACCAGACAAACTCTAGAGACAGACAAACACACACAGGCTGAGCAGTTTCTAACCTGGCTACCTAGCAAGGATTCTAACTGACAAACACACACAGGCTAAACAGTTTCTATCCTGACTAGCTAGCAAGGATTCTAACTGACAAACACACACAGGCTAAACAGTTTCTATCCTGACTAGCTAGCAAGGATTCTAACTGACAAACACACACAGGCTGAGCAGTTTCTATACTGGCTACCTAGCAAGGATTCTAACTGACAAACACACACAGGCTGAGCAGTTTCTATCCTGGCTACCTAGCAAGGATTCTAACTGACAGACACACACATGCTAAACAGTTTCTATCCTGACTAACTAGAAAGGATTCTAACTGAACTGGCAGATATTCAAAGTAACACTGCCAGGAAGCTGTGAGACAAATTCAGCAGCACTTGTCTAACCAGAAAGGAAGACTTATACTCCTTTTCCACTAGCAAATTCTACCCGGGTTTTTGCTCGTGGACACGCCCCCACTCAGACATCACAGACTGTGAGCACCAAAACCAGGGCCGGAGTTCCTGCTGTGAACAGATTGCCTGTCACTACTGAAACAGCAAAAACCCGGACCGGAGTGCCTGCTATGCTCAGGTTACTTACTAACAATCTGCCCAATGTGATTATTCTTATAAATTTTTTGGTGCTAATAAATAAATTCACTTTATAGTTATAGAAGTATTACAGTCATCTAGTCATTGATTTATGCTCTACATATTTCTTACTATCAAATATCAGATAATCAGGACTTATTGCATTTATTTACAGCACAGTCCAATATACGTGGACTCAATTAAGCCAAAGTTTTATTGACAGCCCCACTATGTCCCCCAATGAGTTGCATGATTGCTACCACAATGCTGATTCAATGTGTTTATGATCTAATGATGTGTTTAAATTCATTACAGGATTCTCTTACTGACACCTTTTCTATTACTACTACTAAATCTAACTGACACAGAGCTGACAAAGTACAATATACTGACATCATTGCTCATTTAAGGCTCTGACAGAAACCACAACACTGGATATATCAGATATATCATATATCTGTCTTTACTGTAATGAGCAACAGGCAGCGGCCTTGGGTGTTACTTTGAACACATATACATGGGGGTTCACATAGACCCATTGGGTGCTACAGTTGCGCACTTGACCGAGTGGCATCTGCTCTACCAACATGATTAAGGACTGTGGCGGCTGCTGCAGCCCTTGTATAGAAATGACCGCACACTATGTGTCTCTAATGCTACATCTTTTCTAATAAACTCCTCACGGACAAGACACGTTTCCAGTGCTTGGTTCTCTCGCTTGGAACTTTTGCTCTCAGCGCCCATGACCTGACCATTGTCAGGTGTGGTACGCTAAATCCTGCTACTCTGCTACCTGGGGGGACCTGGGAGTCCCAGAGGATGGATGAGAGGCAGGATTTAGAACATGATTGTGAGGAATATTTAAAGCAAAATTTCTCCAATCAGACCTGATATCTCTGACACCCCACTACCATCTACAAAGATTGTAGTTGTCGCCAACAAGGAGACTCAGGATGGCCA
The DNA here is from genome assembly GCF_055691185.1 of Crinia signifera. Classification (NCBI taxonomy): domain Eukaryota; kingdom Metazoa; phylum Chordata; class Amphibia; order Anura; family Myobatrachidae; genus Crinia; species Crinia signifera. The sequence goes on along the minus strand of NC_139217.1, from coordinate 22,896,442 downwards.
TATATGGGATATGCGGTAGTTTTGGATTTAGAGATCCTCATTTTCCATCGTGATTTTGCTATGATATAATATGCTAATATCACAGCAAGTAAAGGAGCTCATTGAGGCTGTGCAACTCCCTGCAAAGACAGTAGTTGTTAAGTGTCAAGCTCACATGTTATAAAGTGATCTTGTTTCACTTGGTAACAAAAATAACATGGCCACTGTTGTGAATCAAACCACTATACAATTTAATGTTTTTTTAGCAGAAGCTCATAAAGCATCAAGAGTTGTGTATTTAAAAGGAATGTGCCAATGGATGATGAATGGATGCAGTCAAAGGGCTAATGGCCTATGTAAAGATGGTGGGAGAAGACCAGAAGCTCCCCAAACCCCTCCTCCTGGCATATCCAGAAGCTGCCCATGGGATGACCCATGTAAGGAGAGAGAGAGAGAGGGCATGTGTGTTGATTACATCTTATGCAGAGGCCCAAACGCATCTGCAAAAGAATGAATCAGGAAAATTATTTATATAGAACCATCTAACATCCCCCCTAACACTGGTCCATTCCTAAGGTTAAAAAAAATGTATTGAATTTACATGCATACAAAATAGACATTATATTTAAATGGTATCTGATATGTTATCTTGATTAGAAGGAACATCACAGCTGTCCCATGTACAGCATCCTTTACAGCAAAGATATGTATTGAGAAAATTGTGATCAGATATGTTGTCCCATGTGTTATTAAAACATCATAGAGGTACATATTTGACAGGAAAGGTATTCTAAGGAATATGTCAAAATATGGGTATGAAAAGTTGGTTGCACTCACCACACACTAAAACGTTTTAGTCAAAATTGAACATGTTAACAAACGCACATTGAGAACACGTTATTTATGGTGGGTGTGGAAATTACCATGAGTTAACTTGAGGTTTTGTCTTCGGTTTTGTATAACATCCACACTACCAGCAGCTACTGAACCTGTCCCCTTATAAGATTATTATTTTAATTAATGTATACATGTTTTTGGAAACCATCACTCTAATTCTCACAGCATCTAAAGACTTTACCGGAAAAGCAAACAAGCTTATGAAGGCACGTTTTTATGAAGTCCAGCCTGGAGACTATGCAATGGTGAGATATTTCTTACAATTAAATGTCTCGTAGATCAAAGGCAAGACCTGTCCCTGTGAAACAAACTGATTGAATTCATGCGTCTTACTGCAAGAATGTTTCCGACCCGGTGGTGATATCAGTTGAAGGAAAAAAGATACTGATGCAGATAAATATTGTGAATTTGATTTTCACTTAATAAACTTATTGGATGATGGGCCTGTCCTGGGCCCCCACACAGACCAAGACAAGGTCCACAGAATCGGGGGGCATCCTTATTGGTGTCCCTGCGGGTTGTGGGCAAGAAGAGGTCCACAGAATCGGGGGATACCCTTAATGGTGTCCCTGCGGGTTGTGGACAAGGTGTAAAAGAAGGATTCCCATGAGTGACCAAGTTTCCCATACACTCACTAACTGGAAAAGTAATTTTTGTTTTTTAAGTTTTCATCTTTTTATAGTGAATGAGGGTTACCAGGGATTGGTTGCTGGCAAGGACAGTGTGTATAGTTATCAAAGAGGTATTGTTAAAGTCATGGTGGTGTATTCTACTTCTGCTTTTAATTTTAATCCCACAAGTATAGTAATAATCATAACAGACACACATATACACCATACTACTGATGCTCCCAGGTTCGGTATGCATCAGAGGATGATAAAAAAAAAAATACTGATGGCCAACATGTTAAAAAACTAGAACTTTTGAAATATATATTTGAGTAACAACATAAAAGTAACTAAGAACTCCCACACCAGAACCATGGATAGAATACATCTAGTGAGGTATCAGTAAAGAAGAACCATTCTGAGTAAGGTTGGTAACAATGGTGCAAACATAATATCTATATGCAAACTGACATTTCATTTTTAAATGCTCATCATGAGATGATAGAAAGAAAAGGTAAACTGATTGTCGGGTATATTATCATCTACCGTATCACTCCGGTAATGTTGGGTTAATGGCTACTTCCATTTCAGTCAAATCAAACAACACTTCACTTTCTATGTAGGATTCACACAAGTGAATCTTATGAGGTTACTGACTCTCCCCAGGTTTAAAATTGGCAAAGTGTCCAAAGTATATTCAGGAAAGTATCACATGTATTAACAAAATTGAATAACTGAACATGATTAGAGAAATGCTGTTGTAGAGAACATTAAATACACTAAATTGGTAAAGAGTGTAATAACAGGAAATATTTTGGAGCACAAAAAAACATTTAGTTATCATGTGACAGAGTTGGGTGTGCTTGTAGAAAATCTAGATAAAAAAGAGGACTCATTGAATTGTTTCTTATGATGTTTTCTCAAACATACTGTCTCATAAGCCATGGACATTACCACAAGGATTATAGTATATTTACAAACTAAAGGTTTCTAAATGGTAACAAACAAGATCTATTGTAATAAATGTTACTTTTACTATTTAATACAGTGGTAATCTAATATGAAGATTTGAAAGTAACACATGGTATATTAAAGAAACACATTTATTTACATTATCCCAAGATTATAAAATGTTATTTGAATTTGTGAACATAATTAAAATATGGTACAAGCATCACAAATACTAAACTTATGGTGACTTAAAAGGAAAGTTTAATAAAATTATTTGGATTAAAAATTAGTTTATTGAACAGGTGTGTGTGATGTGATTCCCTACAGTTGGTTAACCACAATAACTGGTTCGCATAAGTCAAGGTTATATATGTTTTGAGAAGTTGAATGTTTTTTTGCCAATATAATATTATTGATTTCTCTGTATATTAGGGAAATGCCCCAAGAAGGTTTTCCGATGTATTAAGAGAGAAACAAATAATGCGTTTTTGCAAGAGATATGAACTTTCTTTGGCGATAGGACGAAGTTCAGAGGATGCAACTGTTAAAACAGAAATTAACGCATCAATATTTCTATGCTTTTATTATACTGTTTTCGTTATTATTTCTTTTGGGCAGAAACTTACTTTGTAAAATGGGATGTGTCATCTACTGTACACCTGAAAGTGTATTTTTTGGACATTCCTCAAAACCTTGCACAAGAAGTGCAAGATTTGCAGATTAATGTTGCACTCAATTGTTATAGATTCTAATCCATCTAAGGTAGCTGAAATTACAGCTCAAATACCGAGTTCCCTTTGGACTAAAGATGGACAGGATGCTGGGTTAATGTCAAAAGTAGCTACAGTAGAAAGTCATTGAAAAGAAGGCAGGATAGTGCCCAAAATACTGCAATATCCTTAAAAACCTGAGGTCAAGCTAGGAGTATACCCAGTGATACAGCGATTACTACAACAGGACATCCTATTTCGAACCTCTAGCATGGCCAATAGTCCCATCTTCACAGTGAAGAAGAGTGGAGGGAGGGGCTACAGATTAGTTCAGGACCTAAGAGGGGTAATAAAAGTTTATTATTATTATTGACCTTTGTTCTGCTTTCTTTTCTGTCCCTTTACACCCTGACAGCCAATACCTCTTTGCATTTACCTACAGTACCTTGCATTTACCTACAGTACACCTGGACCCGCCTCCCTCAGGGATTTATAGACAGCCCTAGCATCTTCTCCCAGGCCTTGCATGATTGTTTACAATCCTTCCAGCCCATGAGTGGCTTGATACTAATAAAATGTTTATAACCTATTGTTGTGTTCAGACTCACTGGAGTCATCAGTGGATGACACTCGACAGATGCTGATGCATCTCTCAGAGACAGGACATAAAGGGGGAAATTTACTAAAGGACATTTGTAAAAAAAAATGTAAAAAAATAGGTGTATTTGTATCCAGAAATACACTCATTTTTGACATTTACTATCCCGAAAATACAGCAATTTGTATTCGTATTGATGTGCTATCAATACGAATACGAATTGCCGAATTTTCGGGATAGTAAATGTCAAAAATAAGTGTATTTCTGGATACAAATACACCTATTTTTTTTACAAATTTCCTTTAGTAAATTTCCCCAAAATATCAAAGGATAAATTACAATTATGCCAAGCCAGGGTTAAGTATTTGGGCCACTGTCTTACTCAACGGTTGAGACACCTTACTGATGACAGAATCCAAGCGATTCAAAACATGGTACTGCCACAGACCCAGCACCAAATCCGTACGTTCCTAGGTATGTGTGGATATTGTCGCAATTGGATCCCAGGATTCTCTATTCTAGCATTACCACTGCAAGAAATGGCTTCCTCTACTAAGCCAGATCGGGTCTCAGCTGGGTGTGCGGCAGGAGTACTTACCCAAAAACATGGTGATGCCAACCGACCAATAGCGTACAACAGTGGCCAAATGGACACAATAGCAAGCTCACTACCAACTTGTTTACGAAGCGTAGCTGCCATAGCACAACTAGTAAACAAGAGTGCGGATGTGGTTTTAGGACACGATTTAACAGCTTATGCTCCTCATGCTGTTTCAGCTCTCCTAAATACTGCCCAAACTCGACATGTGTCCTTAGAACAGTTCACCAAGTAGGAACTGGCACTGATAGCCCCATTAAATGTCACCATAAAACAATGCACTCTGAACCCAGCCACATTCCTACCTCATGTGCCCTCCAAGGCACAAAGGGTGGGGGTTGATGGGAAAGTTGCTAAAAATGTTAAGGCAGAGTTTGGCGAAAGCGAGGACAAACATGATTGCATGACCTACTTGAATCAGACCTTTACAGCACGCCATGACATAAGAGACAGCCCATTAAGTGAGGTAGACATAACCTTGTTCACCGATGGCAGCTGTCATAGACAAACGGAAATGGGAGAGCTGTGCCCAGGCTATGCGGTGGTAGATGAAGAAGGTATTGTGGAAGCTGAACCCCTTGAACCACCTCACTCGGTGCAAGTAGCGGAACTGGTGGCGCTGAACAGAGCATGTGAACTGGCAAAAGAAAGATCAGTCAACATATATACCTACTCTAGATATGCTTTTGGAGTAGTGCATGATTTTAGGGCCCTATGGTGCCTCAGAAATTTCATGACGGCAATTGGCACATCAGTGGCGCATGCATCATACATAATAAGACTTCTGGTGGCTATCCAGCTACCAGAGTGGCTGTTATCAAATGCAAGGCTCATACATCAGATAAGGATCCGGTGTCCCTTGGAAACAGCCATGCTGCTGAGGCAGCGAAAAGGGCCACATGCCCTTTGTACCCTTAACATGGTATCCACATCAAAACTGATAGACATGCAGAATTTGTGTTCCCCACAGGAGAGGGCAGTATAGAAGTCGAAGGGATGTGGTCAAGAGTCCACCGGACTGTGGAGAGATGAACATGGAAAGCCAGTGGCCCCCAGGGCATACCTTCGTAGCTTCACTGAGTCGGCTCATGGGCTGACACATCTCGGCAAGAAAGGTATGTGCAAGTTGGTGAAAGCCTACTGGTGTGCACCAGGGTTTGCTTCTCAAGCAGGTAGAGTGGCAATGTCATGCCTCACCTGTTTGAGGAAGCACATTGGGAAAACCATTCCAACAGAGCCATCCCACATCCCTCCTACAGAAGGCCCTTTCCAGGTAATACAAATCGACTTCATACAGTTTACTACCCTATAGAAATTTAAACTATATGTACTGGTATTTGATGACATGTTTTCCAATTGGGTGGAGGCTATCCTTGCTGCCTCCAACACTGCTACCTTCACAGCAAAGAAAATATGTCAATAGTTTGTAAATATGGTATCCCAAAGGTTATTGAGAGTGACAGAGGCAGTCACTTTGCAGGAGAAGTCTTCCAAATCATGTGTAAACTCCTGGGAATTAATAGTAAACTTCATACTCCCTATCGACATCAAGCGAGTGCCAAAGTTGAGAGAATGAATGGTACTATTAAGAACAAACTGGGTAAAGTTATGGCTGAAACAGGGTTACTATAACCAGGGGCACTGCCTATTGTGCTGTATAGTACACATGTTTATTTTTATAAGAGGCATTTGTTGGGACCTGCATTTGGAGGGCATGCTGGTTCCTGTAGTGCCACAAGGAGGATTTAGGGGTAACTCTTGATTGGCTGGCTCTCAACTTAGATATATTGGTAAGTGCTGTTACCATGTAGCCTTACAATAGACAATTATATGGCCCAGAATGGGTGCTGTTATCATGCAGTATAGGACTTCCAGTATCAGAGAAGCGAGAAGCCTTGATGAGGCCCGGAAGCTTATCATATATTTTGCAAAATATATGTTACTAAGATCTCTGAATTGCCTTCTATTATGGTGGTTATTCAAATCTTATTACTGATGCTCTTTGGTGTGCTGGGGGTTAAATCCCCCTCCCTTGCAGCACATGGGGGGCATTACTAATTTGATTGAGCAGCTATCACATGTTTGTAGTATAAGAACCACTCCCAGAGCTCCGCTCAACTTGACCTCCTTCGAAATATTGTTTGGCCGGCAGCCACATGTCATGATAAACCCACAGGATGATCTAAAATGTAACAATGAACTGAATGTGCAATACATACTAAAGATGAAGAGACAACTGAGAAAACATCAAAAGGAATTGAACTTGGTGACACCTGACATGCCTGTTGAGAACTGTCATAATCTTGAACCAGGAGATTTTGTTATGATCCAAAAAATTGTATGCTCTGGTTGCTTGATAGACCTTTGGGAAGTACCATACCAAGTCTTGTTGACCAGCACTACATCTATAAAAGCTGCAGAGAGAGAGATATGGATACATTTGTCCCACTGCAAGAAGGCCAGAAACCCAAAAGCTCCTTGTGTTGAGAGCGAAAGATAGGAAATATTGCTAGAAGCCTTGTTCCAGGAGGACTGAAAAGCAGGCAAGGTCAAGTAACCTGTACAAGCTACAAAAAGGACAGCGTAAGAAAGACCTTTAGTAAAAAAATTATGGAAGAACTACAATCCACAGATTCTTAGTTCTAGTTTTGCGTTCTTTTTCTACCCAAGGAAATTCTGTGGCTGCCAAACCCTAGAGCTAATAGAGCGAAGCTCTGAAAGTGTATTAGCTGACCCAGATCAGGGTGAGATAGAATCTCTAAGTAAGCCTGATATATTACCCAGAACCGGAGATGTAAGAGGTATGAGGAATACGTAGTTCAAGGGTGATGTGATGAGTTGTCGTCTGGTGAATACTGTGTTTGTAGGTATTGTCAACCAGAGATGGAGGTGGAATGCATCTAGAGATGTCAGTCGATGGGTAAGACTACAATGAGCCAACATCCTTTAAATTATTATCACTCATTAGTGGGTAAGGTCTTAAACCAAACTGAATGCTGGGTGTGTGCAAGTACTACATAAAAAGAGTAATGTAGGCCTAGTCGAATATCCATTAAAGCTATCGATAATAAATACCTGTATACTAGGTCCCCTAGCCTTAGATTGCTCCCATACCAGGTGGATAAATCCCTAGGGGGCTTGAACTTCTCCAGTTCCAGACAGATTGGAACTTGGGAAGTGACTTGGTTTAATCAGACGATGACTTACTCACATCGTCCAGATGGAGGGTCCATAGATAAAGAATTGTTATTAAAAATCCGTACCAGTGGAAGGCACTATAAATATATTTACACTATAAAAAGAGACAAGGTGATGGCTGGCAGAGTATCGGCAGGCTATTGTACCAAGACCCTGCAGCCAGAAACCTGTGAAGAACAGATCAGGGGGGAAGGGACTGAAATGTTTTTTTATGGTTATTGTGTGATAAAGTCTTCAATCCCTCATTTTCTCCCTGATGATGTCTACTACATTTGTGGTAGACGGGCATGCAAATGGCTCTCCATGAACTACGTCTGAAAATGTTACTTGGGCAGAGTGATTCCCGAAGTGATGACCCTCACCCATGATGAAATAGTAAATATACACCAAGGGATTCCTCCTCCTTACACTCATACACATTGTAAAGATCAGATCAGGTGATCGATCAAATTAACGTATGCCTCCTGTTATGATTATCTGTTCGATCAATGTATGTCTGATATTGTTGTAAAGTTATGTCTCCTGTGAGTATTGGAATCAGGACATGCCTTTTATTATGTGGGTAAACTGTAGGTGACCCTGGTTTGAGGTTGAGGTTTGTATTCCCTCAGATTGAGTGTAGCCATCTCTGGACTCCTCTGAAGTTAGGATGTCAGATAAGATCGGAGACCCCTCATAAACCAGATTGGGGGGAAGAGCAATAGTGTCTGGCCAACAGGCCAAAGGTTCTCTGCCCCTCCACTAAATCACCTCTTATCAATTGAGGAATATGTAAAATCTACTTCAAAGCAGGGGCAAATTCTCCATGAGTAGATCCTATATCTATGGACCTTCCCTAGGCTCAGCAAGATAATCGTTAAAAATCCCAAGGGTGGGAGGGATGAGGGAGTCTGCAAGGTATAACTAAGCTACTTCTCCCGATAGACAGTGTCACTACTTGGGGGTGCAGCAAACAGGCTGTAAGCGACCAGAGATTTCTTGTGGAGACCCCCCATCAGGATGTGTACTTACGTGTAAGATACAGTTCTGTCCTTTCTTTTTATCCCTTTTTATTTCTGAAATTGCATTTATCTTGTGTGAACTTTTAAAATTATTATACTATCTTGTAACCATTTTTATTACTTAAAGCTCTGTAGTATTGCTAGGAATAAATACATAATTCAGTCTCTGATTCTGTGTTCTTAAGACTCATTAGCCTCAGAAGAGTGGTCAGCGTTACCTTAGTTTATATTGTATTGTGTGGTCAGGTGCGAGCCAAGCCGCCCCTTGTGCAGTTTCAAGTGCTAAAATCAGGTTTTGGCTGGTGGCAGTGTACCTCAAAGAAGAGACCCGAGTGTCCAAAGTGAACCCCAGTCACGGCCGGAGCTGCTCAGATTGACGTATCGGAGCAGGCGACCGGTGGGTCCGTGACACACATTTTGACCAAATCCACAAAAGGGATTTGACAATCAGAAAGAAACCCATAGCCTTAGAATTGATACATGAATCTTTTGGGATTCAGACTCTACTCATACCGCCAGAGAAGTCATAAACTTTAAATAGATCCAAGCATTAGCGGGCTTGATAGACAACATTACAGAGATTTATGATGACACTTTCAGATACACCAGAAACGAGTTGCAAGCTTACAAGAGAGAGTTAGTACAACATTGGGTGGTACTAAACTATCTGACAGCCATGACAGGAGGATATTGTGTCACCCTCTCCACTCAGTATGGGGTTAAGTTTTGTACGTATATTACAAACAACACTGAAGACCCAGAGGAAATCATCGATCATCGGATGGATGAGATTCTTCAGCTTAAATGGGAGTTTAGGAGGGAACACAATATCAGCCAAGTTGAAATAGGTGACAAGGTCAGCGAATAGACTTCCTGGTTGAACCCCATGCATTGGTTCTCTGGACTAGGAGAATGGGCTTCCTAAATCATAGCCAGTTTAGGAAAGCTGCTTCTCTGTGTTTGTGGTGCCATCATAATTCTCATATTGTTGTTTAAGTGTGTTAAATTGGTGACCCGGGGAAAAACAAAACTTAAAACAATACTGAAATTATGAGTGTAAGAACGAGAAACACACAAGGAGACAAGAGTTTGGTATATGACCCTAGGATCGAAACCATCATCTATTGAAGGATACCATATCTGAAAATATAAATACATGGAGCACCCCTGTTTTTGTTTTTGGTTCCAAAATTCTGTATATTACTGCCCCATCGTCACCAATGAATAAATTATTAGGTAATCTAGGATTGTACATAGCGCACAACGTTTTTTCCCGTTTTATATATAACTCATGCAACTCAAATAATTTGATTAAGGTTATGAATTTCTTTTCTGTTTTTAGGAAAGTTTGAAATGTACGTTTTACTTTACTGTCAAAGGGTGGACTGTCAAAGTCGCGTTGCACACACACCCTAATAGAATGGTATGGCTGCCATTTTTGGTTTGCAGAGTTATGTAAATAAAGTATAGGAATCAGGTGAACGAATAATGCAAACCCAGTGCAGCTATACTACTACACATAAATTCATATTCCACACTTACATCCTAATAAAGTATAGATAAAGGGTTTTAATCCACAGCACATAGCTTAAATGGCAAAACACAATCTTTCTTGTACATATTTCGCATCTGTGTGTTACGTCTCTCATGCGCAGTGCTCCGGTTCTGGTCTTAAGGTCGCAACTTGTAACAGCCAAAAGTTATGGAACAATTACATATTTAATGGTCATTTCACCATGTGGACAGTGTAACAGGAAGATCCAGATGTAACCGGTTTTTACATCTTGAGTTACAATGCCCTGAGACAATAGGGGGCAGTGAGGGTTTCCTTTGACCAGAGAAGACCCTTACTGCCCCCCTGGACACTATAAGAGGTCAACTAAATCCTAAACTCTCACTTTTCCTCTTCTTCTTCCCTGGATTGTATTCTGGACAGAATATAGTGAGCTTGGACCGTGTTGTGTCAGCTCTATTGATGAGATGGTAACATTTGCATTCCTGTATGTGATTACTGTATTGTGGCTGATTGTTTTTATATCTGTTGTTTTTTCCCTTATTATCTAGTACCTATTTTGTATTGTGTAGCAGTCTGTATACTTTGTTATCTGCTTCTACAGTATAGTTCTGTAACCTCCTATTGGCTGCTAGGGACGGGAATACATTGTACAAGGACGTTATCCCCTTGTTCCAGAATTTATACAGAGTCCTGGCTTTTATTTGCAATAAGCGGAAAGGTTTATAAAGATACAGTACTTGACTTAATACTTACCCTTAAATACTAATTACTGCAAAAAGATACCGATTCAATGGTATTGGTATAACATGTTTTATACACAGACAAGGTCCACTACGCTGCGCTCCACTTTGTTTGCACGTAGCTAGGAATAAAACAGACACAGTACATAAACTGTGCTCTTCACTTGTTATCTATTGGTTTAATCTTATATGGAAATCGATAACTCATAATTGAGGCAACAGTGCCCCCTACTGTCCATTTGTCTGCTTGTTTATTCTCTAGGTTCAAATTTGTACTTTTTAAAATGCTTAGGTAGTGGTTTTCCCCAGCTAGCAGACTCTATAAGCTGCAATTTACAAGTGTAAATTTAGTCTCCAGCATGTACCCACATGAAATAGATAACATGATTTGATTTAGCTTATTCCTCTGGGATAAACAAACTGAATATTATGTAGTCTCTTGATACTAATAGTGCCTCCCTGTGTCTCATGTGTACTTTGTATTCAAAGAACTTCCACTGGGAACAGTAAGCTGTTTTATTCATCACTGCCAGCTGTGAAAAAAGTGGAATATACATTTATAGTGAAATAATACAGACCAATTCTTATCTTTGCAGGGGCTGGCGATTCTATCTCGACAGGCGTGTGGCTTTTCATGTGTGCCTGCTAATATACAAATGTATTGATAATTGATGTGCCTCAAACTGCTGCTTATCAGAGCATTACTCACTTCACTAATGCTGCCCTTTATGTTTAAAAAAACAGCGGTCTGTCTGGAGATAGGCAGCCACATAGTGACACTGTCAGTGGTGTGACTGCCGGGACAGATATGAAAGATCAGGGTGCGATCCACGCTGTCTGGTAGCTAGACACCACAACTTCCAGTGGCGTGACACACCAATTGTTGTTATTGTGACCAATGATGAATGATCCTAAATTGATTACATGTGCCCAATGGATCACTATAATAACATACATTATTCCTATCTATATGCGTGTTGCTTGAATAACACAGCAAAATATATGTGCTGCAACCATTCAACCAAACCTATTAATGTGCTGACGCAGGTTCAAATTTGGGCTTACGTAAGAAGCCAGCTAATAGCATATTAAACCAAAAAACAGATACAGCAGATTTCTGAATAACAGCACTGCCTATAATAATAGGGCTATCTATTCTGGCATCAGAGTGTTTGTGTAATAACAGCTGGTCCTACTTAATGTTGCTGACAGATAGTGGTCCACTAACTCTGTCACCTGCCAGAACACACTATATGAACATCAGGGTACTTCTGTAGTTTCAAGGCGCCACCGCGCGCACAGTCTGTAATAGAAACTTGGCAGCCTGCCAGAGGCTCTGTTTCACTGTACGCGTGCCGCTCTAGCTCTGTCTGACTGAGCTTGTGCCGCTCTAGCTGTACGTAAACAGCGTAGCGGCCGGCCAGCAGCAGCGGCGCTGCCCAGGCGCTGACAGGTCAATGTCACTGTGGCACTTGTAGTTCCACAGTGAAATAGGCAGCGCCTGGGCACCGCTGACAACAGGGGTATGTTAAAGTGGACACCCCTGTACGCGAGATTCAGACGCAGTCGCATAGATAGCCGCTAAGAAGCCAGAAAGTCTGGATTCAGACATGGCCCTAGGGGAACACTATTGAAACCCACCCTCAGTGCCACTAGTGGACGCCACAGCTGTGGACCGTGTAAATCCCACTATCCACGCCCACCAGAGGCTATCTGCGTCCCCTCGCAGGCTTCACAGGTGTCAGCGTCCGCTCGCCACGCTTCGGGCTCGGTGCGTGGTGAGCGGACGCTGACACCTGTGAAGCCTGCGAGGGGATGCGGATAGCTGTGAAGGTATCCGCGTCCCCTCGCCACGATATGGGCTCGGTGGCTCGCTGCGCTCGCCACACTAATCTATTCACAACTCCACGCCGACGTGGATAGTGGGGGTATTAAAAGGTCGTAGGATGTGTACCGCCGTCCATTCGCGGGGCTCGCTGTGCTCGCCACGCTTCGGGTGGGCGTGGATAGTGGGATTTACACGGTCCACAGCTTTGGCGTCCACTAGTGGCACTGAGGGTGGGTTTCAATAGTGTTCCCCTAGGGCCACCTAAACTTATTAGCGGCTATCTATGCGACTCGAGATTCAGACGCAGTTGCGTCTGAATCTCGCGTACAGTTTAGAAGCCCCGGCATCGCTGTGCCGGGGTGTCCACTTTAACATACCCCCGTTGTCAGCGCTGCCCAGGCGCTGCCTATTTTACTGTGGAACTACAAGTGCCACAGTGACAGTGACCTCTCAGCGCCTGGGCAGCTCGCTGCTGCTGCCCGGCACTACACTGTCAATACAGCTATATGCTGTTTACGTAGCTGTCAATACAGCTAGAGCGGTGCGAGGACACTCTGTCTGACCTAGAGCGGCACGCGCACGGTTAATCAGAGCCTCTGGCAGGCTGCCAAGTTTCATAGCTAGAGCGGCACGCGAGCCTCTGCACTTCCGGCGCCGTGAAACTACAGAAGTACCAACATCAGTTCTCACAGGCTGCATAAATAATGCCACCTCTCTGTGTAATACTATCTATACGCTATTGGTCCATATGACTTAGTGTGTTTGATCGACAAAGATACCCTCACCTCTTTAACAGTTGACCAAATTTACCATTCTAGAAAGAGATTATAACAGTGCTACCTGCTGTATCTGACATATAAATAACCATAATATTGGTATGCAAATCTGTCAAAAATGGTATTTGCTAAGTGACCCACAGTAGGGGTTGAGTAGACCAATACACAGGTCTGTACATACCCTTTCCCACTGCAGCTCTTAAATGGTAAATTGCCATTTTTTTTTATCCTTTTTAAACGGATAGTGCTGCAGTGGGAAAACTCCAGGGTACTTTACCCATTTAACAAATATCAATATTACTTATATAACTTAATATAACTTAAGAGTCTATTTATCAGACAATTTAACAATTTCTAGAGTTACATCAATTGGGTACAACAATAGACAGCTTTACAAGTATATCTATAAGGCACCATCTATATAATAAGTTGAAGAGTCTGTGTGCGTGTCCGTCGAATTGCGGACACACCGTGGCACTCAGAGACACAAAATTCAGCAACAAGATACCTCTGGACCCTGTGGTGTGCACTTCGAAGCCGTTTTTGGGAAATTTCACTTAGAAATTTAAAAAAACACCAAGTTGTAATTTTCCTTCATTGATGTTCTGGGGAAAAGATCGATGATCTGGGAAACCGTTTGCGAAGGAACAACTCCACACCTGATTTCATTGCTGTCATTGAGTATGAATGACACATTCTAACATTATGGTGAAGACTTTAAACAATTAGGAAATAATTGAGGATATACATAGACCACACAACACACACACATACACATTGTACACGCACACACACACACAGTACACCACATACACACACATAGCACACAACACACACATTTATACGTAGAGCACCTCACACACTTACACATTGGACAGATACACACACACACACAACACACCACATGCAGTACAATACAAATTCACACTACAACACACACCCAAAAACAGTACAACAAACACACAGAACACATACACTTAAACATTGCCAGGATACGCAAAGCACACTACACACACATATATACGTAGCACACATCACAAACTTACACATTCGGCAGATACACACAACACAACACTCACAGTACAACACACACCCACATTCACTACAACACACACCCAAAAACAGTACAACACACACAAAACACACACTTAAACATTGCACAGATACACAAAGACACAACACACACATACTGTATATACGTAGCACACCTCACACACTTACGCATTGGACAGATACATACAATACAACACACACAACCACATACACTACAACACACACACAAAAACAGTACAACACACACAAACACACAGAACACATAAAAAATAATTTGCCGTTTATTTAACCGTTTGTACCGGCAAATAAAAACTGTACCTAATGTACCGTTTCTACTTTGTTCCCCATATCCGTCTATCCAGTCCTCCAGCCTGTCACTGCGCTCCCCGGCCAGTTGCACTGAGAAATCTTTGTCCTGGCCAATGCACCCATTGATCAATACAAAGTGGGTACACTGCACTCACCCTATTAGTCAGTTGGATATCAGGCACTGCTCTGCCTTAAGGGTTTCCCAGACTCTTTTGGTTTATAGATAATGTTTGGTCGATGGGCATAAGTGCTGCATGCATTTGTTTGAATGTTATGAGTGTAAGAAGTTGAAGAATAAGACTGAGATGAAGATTTGTCACGTTATAGTGAACAATTTACTCAATAAATCGTGAAAAAAATATGTGTACATAGAAGTACAGTACAATCAAGAAATGAAAGTAGGATTAAAAAATAAATTCTGATTCAAACTGATAATTGTTTGGATTAGATTAGATTAGATACAAATTTATTGTGATTATCCTAATTTAGGACAACAAAATTCAATTTAGCATCTATCCGTATACAGCCATATTATAAAAAAAAACAGAAATCCATACAATTTATACAATAATACTAAAAACCCAATAATCCCCCACCCAAGCTACGTTCCCTATTTAAATTAACAATAGCCCTTGGGAAAAAGCTATTCTTCATCCTAGTCGTCCTATTCCGTAGGCACCTAAACCGCCTACCTGACGGTAGTAATACAAATAATCCGTTTGCTGGGTGAGTTAGGTCTTTTAAAATGTTGTGTGCTCTACGTAAGCAGCGTTTACTCTGAATCTCCTCGACAGACGGGAGTGTAGTGCTCATTATACGTTGGGCCGATTTAATCACCCTCTGTATAAGTTTATTTTCTGCAGTGGTACAATTTCCATACCAAACAGAAATGCAGCTGGTCAATATGCTCTCAACTGCACATCGGTAGAAATTTAACAGTATACGATGTGACAGTTGATGTTTTTTCAACATTCTAAGGAAAAAAAGGCGTTGATGAGCCTTTTTCACCAAGCATTTAATATTAGTAGACCAGTTTAGGTCCTCAGAAATCTGAGTTCCCAAGAATTTGAAACTGGAAACACGTTCCACCCATGCTCCATTAATTTGTATTGGCATGATTGGGGTAGGTTTTTTTTTTACGAAAATCTACCAGAATCTCTTTGGTCTTGCTAGCATTAAGGAAGAGATTATTTACTCCGCACCAGTCCACCAGATGCTGGATCTCATTCCTATATGCTATTTCATTATTATTATCAACTAGCCCAATTAATGTCGTTTCGTCTGCAAATTTAATGATGGTGTTAGAATTGTAGACCGCCTTGCAGTCAGATGTAAAAATAGAATATAGAAACGGGCTCAATACACAGCCTTGCGGCACTCCAGTGTTCAGACTAATCGATTCAGAACTCACCGTACCTATCCTAACTACTTGAGGCCTATCACTTAGGAAATCCCCTATCCAGTTACATAATGGACCGTTAATCCCTAGATTCACCAGTTTTGAAACTAGTCTAGATGGTATTACCGTATTAAACGCCGAACTGAAGTCGACAAACAACAGTCGGGCGTAGGTATTGTTGTTCTCCAGATGTAAAAGTACAGTATGAATTAACAGAGAAACTGCGTTATCAATACTTCTATTGCTGCGATATGCAAACTGGAATGGATCTAAAGATGGGGGGAGACCAGCCTTTAGATGAACTAACACCAACCGCTCAAAGCACTTCATGACTATCAGTGTAAGAGCCACTGGGCGGTAATCATTCGAACTCATCGGCCTGGGATTTTTTGGCAACGGGATGATAGCAGAACTTTTGAAGCAAGCAGGAACAGCTGATGCGGACAATGACATGTTAAAAATGTCTGTAAAGACCCCCATCAGCTGCTCAGCACAAGCTCTCAGCACTCGTCCCGGTATGCCATCAGGTCCCGCCGACTTGTTCGCATTGATTTGACCGAGACCAGCGAAAACCTCTGCAGATGTTAATACAAGAGATTGGCCAGAGGGAGGCATTCTAGTTACCCTTTCACTATTGTCTCTATCGAACCGGGCGTAGAATTGGTTCAACTCATTTAGTGAGGAGACATCTAGATGAAGGGATGAACTAGCTTTATCAGCCTTGTAATTACTAATGCCCCGGATGCCCTGCCATAAACGGCGGGTATCAGCTTTTTCCAGATTATCCTCCAGCTTTAATTTATAACAACGTTTAGCCCGGATGATGCCTTTCTTCAAGTTTGCCGATGGATGGCGGTGGGTTGCAAAACAAATCTATAGGTGGAGGGGGTATGGATATTGTGGGCATAATTGGTGTTTGGTACACCTACAGGGGGTCCCCAGTTGATGAGAAATTCTCACTACAGTGTCACTGTAGGGGGATTTCCAATTGGGGTTCAGGTGGTCTTTTAGGGACCCCTTTACAATCCCGTTGGTCTCTTCTACTGGAGCCTACGGTCTCCCTCAGTGATTGACTATCATTAATGGAGACTGTAAGCTCAAGGAGAAGAGACCTACAGGATTGCAAAGGGTCCCTAAAAGACCACCTGGACCCCAATTGGGAATCCCCCTATGGTGACACTGTGACCGTGACACTGTAGTGAAAATCCCATCAATTGAGGGCCCCCTGTAGGTATAACAAACACCAATTATGCCCACAATATCCATACCCCCACCTATAGATTTGTTTCACAACCCACCCCATCCAAACAATTATCAGTTTGAATCAGAACTTATTTTTTAATCCTACTTTCATTTCTTGATTGTACTTCTATGTACACTTACATTTTTTTCACGATTTATTGAGTAAATTGTACACTTTGTAACATGGCAATTCTTTTTCTCAGTCTTATTCTTCAACTTCTTAAACACCAAACCTTATCAATGCATCCATTGATGATTGTGATGGCTGGATCATTGGATTGGCCCGGCGGGTGTAGGGAAGAATTTGGCCCATTGCACCCATTCCCAGTGGTGCATTACAGTGGTGCGGATAGTGTGCGTCGTGTCATGACATCATGTGGCCAGGCCCGCGGACCTGCTCCCACACTCAGGGGCTGCCCCACTGTTTGGTAGAGATGCTCGGTACATGTGCTTTACAGATCCCCAGACCTCAGAGACTGCTGCAGGCAGGTTCGGTGAGGGGAGTGGCAGTGGCAGGGAGCAGTGAATTTTTAATTAATTATGGCGCAGTAAGTAACGCCCACCCTGGACTCCACGCACTCAGCGCCTGTAATTACACACCCTAGAAACTGTACCATTGAAAGTATAGAAATTGAGGTGTGGACATGTCCCTTTCTGATTTTGTACCGATTTCTGACCCTCAGATGTTGGAGGATATGTCATACAGTAGGTGCTAAATCTCAGGAGTGGATGTGGAATTCATCAACACATACAAGTTTTCAACTCAGGAGCGTTGTGTTTCAATCAACAACACCACACCTGATTTCATTGCCATCATTGAGTATCAATGCAAACACATTCTAACATTATGGTGAAATCTATAACAAATTACAATCTTAGGTCTTTGTCACAGCATACTGCAAGATGACATTTTTCAGCAATTTTGGAAATAAAGAAACCACAAGGTTTTCCCGGGCAATGCCGGGCGGGTCAGCTAGTTTAAAAATAAATGCAAATCCTTCTGACATACTGCTGGGGAGCAATTGAATTTGTTTAATAGGAGTGATTTATCTGTCCAATAAACTAATAGGCACAACTAAACGCCCATGTCAGCAATTTGTAATCAAATTCTCTCTGTGTTTATTCCACTTACTTGTTGTGTGTCTTTTTAGTACTTCACAATTGTTATTTTTAATCTAATAAAAGGTACATTTTATGTGTATATTTCTTCTGGTGCATCACATCGTGACAATCCTTTCTTTCTTTTTGTTTATTGTTCCAAATATTGTCCAGTAATATAACACCCCCACCCACTTGCAAAAAGGACCCAATTGGGGACCACTACCTAAGGGGGGCCGTTTAACAAGTATAATTTCAATTTTCCATTCTTGTGCGATTGACTCTCTGCCACGATTCTCCTCCATGTTGGGGCTGATGGAAGGCTGACTGCACGCACATTGGATAAATGGATCTACAGTTAATATCCATGTTTGGCCATATGTAGAGCAGAACTTATTTCTAGGGATGATCTGCTGGCACCCATAGGCTTGGTTTCATAGCTGTCATTACTTTTAGCTAACCATGCATAGCCCATGATTCTGTCACTATATCCTCCTTAAGCCTGCATACATGTGAGTGACCTCTTACTACCCAGTTATGCCACTAACCCATAGATGCCCCTCACACTGAGATACAACTAAGATGCCTACTACTCTATATCACCCATAGGTGTGTGTGCTGTGCTCTGCTGCATGTGTGGTGATAAAACATTAAGTAAGTAACTTGCATTCAACCCTGCATCTGCCCCACTGTCTTCAGGCTGCCTATCATAATCTTAACACAATGGAAATGATGCATCTTCTGTGGGATTTGAGGTCCTATTATTTTGTCCCCAAACACAGAATCTCTCTTCTGTTCCTCTCAGGTCTCATCAGTATATTGTAGCATTTAGGGAAAAATATACAGCCCAGAACCCCAATACATGAAGCTAATATAGCAAACACCTCTACAATGACCATGTGTTTCCCCTTACTGCTCAGATAGGCCGGGATGGCACAGACCCACACACTGCAGAACATCAGCATGCTGAAGGTGATGTACTTGGCCTCATTATAGATGTCAGGTAATGTCCTCACCATGAAAGCCAGAACAAAGCTCAGAGCTGCCAGGAGTCCCAAGTAACCCAACATGACATATAGAGATAACACAGACCCCTCATTACATTGGATGATGATAGTCCCAGGGTATGTGTCCATGTTATACTCTTGGAATGGAGGAAAGACTGACAACCAGATAGCACCATTCAGGACCTGGACAGATGAGCAGATCAGCACTAAAGCATTTGGCAGTGTGACTCCCAGCCATTGTCTCCAGTAGCTTCCGGGTCTTGTGGCCTTAAAAGCGATGCACACCATGGTAGTCTTAGCCAGGACTGAGGACACCACAATAGTAAATGTGATTCCAAAGGAGATTTGGCGCAGCATGCAGGTTATATGTACCGGACGGCCAAGGAAAAGGAATACGCAGAGTAAGCTCAGCATGAGAGAGATGAGGAGAAGAAAGCTAAGGTTCCGGTTGTTGGCTCTGACAATATGATTGTTCCAATATACAGTAAAGACTCCAATTATGAAGACAATTACAGCAGAAAATAATCCGGCTGTGACAGAGAAAACTGAGGCTACAGCGTCCATTTCATATGACAGAAAGTCCTGTGCCTTGGCAATGCATGTGTTCCTTCCGTCATTAGGCCATTCATTATCAGCGCATCTCACACAGGTTTCTGCATCTATGGGGAGAATATGACAAATATTATATTATACAGTAGCAGCAATTTCACCGTCATTTTCCCTTAGTCCTATTCTGGTAGGATCACAATAGGATCACAATAAGTGGTGGATGCATTGTATGCTCATATTATTTCTTGTTACACTTATTTTTTCCACATTACCAGCAGGACGCATTTATATTTTATGTACTGTCTGAGCAACCTTACATATGTATGCACGTTCAAAAGGAAGTGGACGGGCAGCTGACATACGGTGATGTCAGCTGCCTGCCCCCCATACCCACGTCATCAGCTCAGTAGCATGAGAACGCCCAGCATTCTCATGGGAAAGCACATGAAACACTGGGCGTTTCAGTATGCTAATGGACTGGTACACTGCCCCCTGCCCACATGGTTGGGTGCTTGCACCCAGCGACCAGTTTGTTCACCATGGGCACACGCACCCAGCATCTGCAAATGCACAGAAATTACCCTATACATGTGCTGATGCACACCATAGGACCCATTGCTAACGAAGGGCAGCAGCCAAATGCACCTGAATAAGCACTCAAGTCTCCTACTATCCATCTTCCCTTCCCAACCACAGCAGGGCAGAAGCTGCTGCAGCAGCCAGAGCTAGGCCCTTATTCTGGTTGACTGGCAAGGCTGCAAATTTCACAAGATTGCATGTCCACCAAGGGCCGTATGCCACCTGTCCTTTCCCAAACCCACACAGGCATGCAAATGAATGATTTGCGTAATGGGGGAGATATCAATTGATAATCGGCGAGCATCAAATTATTTCTTCAGTGCTCGAAGATCTGAGACACCTCTATGGTGTTTCAAACCTGCAGGCGCCCTGTGCGAGGACATGTTGGGCAGCTGACAGCACCCCACATCACCGAGCAATTTGCATGGGAACGCTCCACAATCTCATTGGAAAGCCCGATAGAATGATGGGTGTTTCCATATGCAAATAGCCCAGCTCTCTGTCCCATGCCCCACCCGCCCCACCCACCCGTACTTCACATAACATGTTTATGCAGTGCAGTCAAAAACGATCGGTCCCCATTGTGAATGCACGGGGGACCAAAAGAATCGGAATTACCCCCCAAGTCTCCAACTGTTCACCTTACCTGTCCAACCTAAGCAGAGCAGAAGCTGCTGCAGCAGCCAGAGCAGGTCTCTAACTATCCACCTTCCTTTCCCAGCCACAGCAGGGCAGAAGCTGCTGCAGCAGCCAGAGCAAGTCTCCAACTTTCCACCTATCCTCCCCAACCACAGCAGGACAGGAGCTGCTGCAGCAGCGAGAGCAGGTCTCCAAATATCCACCTACCCTCCCCAACCACAGCAGGGCAGAAGCTGTTGCAGCAGCCACAGCAGGTCTCTAACTATCCACCTTCCCTATTCAAGTATAGCAGGGCAGAAGCTGCTGCAGCAGCCAGAGCAAGTCTCTATCTATCCACCTTCCATTTTTCAACCACAGCAGGGCAGGAGCTGATGCAGCAGGTAGCGAAGATCCCGGAAACCCTCAATCAATAAGCAAACAATCAAGAGACAAAAAGTTAGTGACTGGGAATTGATCTCATGGATTTCACAATGTTCAAAGTACAGTGTTCGATTCACAGACCACTCTGCCGATGAGTTGCTTATTATTTCCGTTTGTCAAAAATTCTGTAAAGTGAAAATGTTTTTCATTTAATGGACCCTTATAGACCTTTAAGGGTCCACTTAAGGGAGTATGTTAATTGTGTTTTATTCAGTCATAAGCTTTTCAATGACATACAGTATTATAATGCATGAAAACAACAGATATAGAGCATGGACCCTTATGACAGCACCCTTAAGGGCTCATCCAAATAAACCCATCTTCGAACTTAGATTTTTCCTTAAAATGATAAGATAGTGTGCAAAGTCTGAAGACAATTACTTTAGTTAAAGAATTCAAGAGTTATCATGGAACATACACACACACACACACACACACACACACACACACATTATTCAATTATACTTATGCAGATGCATAATAATGTTAAGGTAAACAAATTAAAGGCAATACGCCTTGGCATGATATTATCTATAACAAGCTATTTACAATAAATGTTATTTGTTGTGAACTGCCTGTGGACTTACTGTGATCCAAGTGGGGCTAAGTGGGCTGTCTGCCATTTCCCTTTGCTAGATTGTATATACAGTGGACATAACCTCATGGGGCTGAGAGGTTATCACTCTGAGTGCATAGAACCAGGCCACTATGTACCTGGCCATAATCAGGGGGAAGGAGGACTTTATGGTCAGACAACAAACAACTAGGCCTGGCCACATGGGTCATAACAGAGTACAAGTGGGTCATGAGAATGAGCATGGAATTTCTCACTGGACTACATCCTCTCATGTACAGAATCAATTACTAGGGACTGAGGGAGAATGCAATAATGTTGCATTGAGCTAGTTAAAATTTGAGAGAGATGAGGGGAGCTGCAGTCAGGTATAACTAGGAGGGGAGCTGCAGTCAGGTATAACTAGGAGGGGAGCAGCAGTCAGGTATAAATAGGAGGGGAGCAGCAGCCAGGTATAACTAGGAGGGGAGCTGCAGCCAGGTATAACTATGAGGGGAGCTGCAGCCAGGTATAACTATGAGGGGAGCTGCAGTCAGGTATAACTATGAGGGGAGCTGCAGTCAGGTATAACTAGGAGGAGAGCTGCAGTCAGGTATAACTAGGAGGGGAGCTGCAGCCAGGTATAACTATGAGGGGAGCTGCAGCCAGGTATAACTATGAGGGAAGCTGCAGTCAGGTATAACTAGGAGGTGAGCTGCAGTCAGGTATAACTAGGAGGGGAGCTGCAGTCAGGTATAACTAGGAGAGGAGCTGCAGTCATGTATAACTAGGAGGAGAGCTGCAGTCAGGTATAACTAGGAGGGGAGCTGCAGCCAGGTATAACTATGAGGGGAGCTGCAGTCAGGTATAACTAGGAGGGGAGCTGCAGTCAGGTACAACCAGGGCCGCCAAAAGAAATCCTGGGCCCCGGTACAACAACTTCCTGGGGCCCCCACGGATGAAGCTCCCTGCACACTCTGCTGACCCTTGTAAGTTCCACTTACCTGATTCCCTTACCTCCTTCAAGCGCTCCCTCAAAACCCACTTCTTTCGACTAACCTATCCCTCCTCCTAACCTTTTTTGATCCTCCTATCCTGCCTCCGTTCCCATCCGTTCCTACTTATCCTATTGTTTTTCGTTCGTCCACCACCTCCTTTTAGTCTGTTAACTCTTATGAGTAGGGCCCTCCTTCCTCACGTACTCACCCTACCTCTTTACCTCACGTGTGCTCCTGTCCTGTTCTTCCCTTCCTCTACTTCATCTTCAGTCTCCTCGACAATTTCGACACCTACTTCTGAACTGATGCTGAGTTTAGTTCTACCAGCTATTGAGCTATTACCTTGTCATTTGTTTTTTGTTTGCTATGTACGGCGCTGCGGACACTTTGTGGCGCCTTATAAATAAACGTACTACTACTTACCTAAATGCTCATTGCTATGGGCTTCATTCTTGATGCCAGGGGTTAACATGCTCTACCAGGGGTTAACATGCTCGTTGCCATGGGTTTACATGCCCTGCCTGGAGTTACATGCTCTACCAGGGGTTAACATTCTCTACCAGGGGTTAACATGCTCGTTGCCATGGGTTTACATGCCCTGCCTGGAGTTACATGCTCTACCAGGGGTTAACATTCTCTACCAGGGGTTAACATGCTCTTTGCCATGGGTTTAACCTGCTTTGCCAGGGGTTACATGCTCTGCCATGGGTTACATGCTCTGCCAGGGGTTAACGTGCACTGCCTGGAGTTACATGCTCTGCCAGGGGTTACATGCTCTGCCTGGAGTTATATGCTCTGCCAGGGGTTACATGCTCTGCCTGGAGTTACATGCTCTGCCAGGGGTTACATGCTCTGCCTGGAGTTACATGCTCTGCCCGGGGTTAACATGCTCTGCCCAGAGTTAAATGCTCTGCCAGGGGTTAACATGCTCTTTGCCATGGGATTAACCTGCTCTGCCAGGGGTTACATGCTCTGCCAGGGGTTACATGCTCTGCCAGGGGTTAACATGCTCTGCCAGGAGTAAACTCCCAAATCACGTGGCGGGCTCTCAGCAGGCCCTGGAGTCGGAGAGCGGAAGGACCTCTGTGATGCTGCTGCCCCCATGCCGGCGCACTCCCAATGCCACTGCTGAAAAGTTGACTATGGCGCACTCAGACCCAGCGCACCCACCACCAAATTAAAAAACCCTGTGTGTCCAGACCCGGGCCCACCTGACAGGCCTGGGCCCGGGTAAACTGTACCTGCTCCCCCTCTCCGCACCCCTGGGTATAACTAGGAGGGGAGCTGCCGTCAGGTATAACTAGGAGGGGAGCTGCAGTCAGGTATAACTAGGAGGGGAGCTGCAGTCAGGTATAACAAGGAACAGAGCTGCAGTCAGGTATAACTAGGAACAGAGCTGCAGTCAGGTATAACTAGGAGGGGAGCTGCAGTCACGTACAACTAGCTGCAGTCATGTATAACTAGGAGGGGACTGCAGTCAGGTATAACTAGGAGGGGAGCAGCAGTCAGGTATAACTAGGAGGGGAGCTGCAGTCAGGTATAACTAGGAGGGGAGCTGCAGTCAGGTATAACTAGGAGGGGAGCTGCAGTCAGGTATAACTAGGAACAGAGCTGCAGTCAGGTATAACTAGGAGGGGAGCTGCAGTCACGTACAACTAGCTGCAGTCATGTATAACTAGGAGGGGACTGCAGTCATGTATAACTAGAAGTGGAGCTGCAGTCATGTATAACTACCCTGCTCTCACCAGAGTCATTGTTCATTCTCTTGACTTGTGAAATGCCTCCCCAACAGACTGCTATAATTGTGTAAATTAGGCTTCTGAATTATTATATCCGGTACTTGTGAGTTAACTGGGCGCCCGATTTCTAAATCGGGTCGGATCGGGCACATCGCATCGCATGCGACCATCGGATGCGATGCGATGCGATGCGATGCGATGACCCGATTTTTCCATAGGAATCAATGTTAAAATGGACTGAGTCCATTTTAACATGGAATTCAATGGGAAAAGGGGTCCTTTTCATACCCCTACTATCCAAGTGGGCATGGAGTTGGATATAAACCTGTGGCGAGCGTAGCGAGCCACCGAGCCCGAAGCGTAGCGAGCCCCGCGAGGGGACACAGAATACCGTCCCCTCGCGGGGCTCGCTTCGCTCGCCACGCTTCGGGCTCGGTGGCTCGCTACGCTCGCCACAGGTTTATAACCAACTTCATGCCCACTTGGATAGTAGGGGTATGAAAAGGACCCCTTTTCCCATTGAATTCCATGTTAAAATGGACTCAGTCCATTTTAACATTGATTCCTATGGAAAAATCGGGTCATCGCATCCGATGGTCGCATGCGATGCGATGCGATGCGATATCGCATCGCATCTGATTGTATGCCTTAACTTAAGGCATACAATCAAAAAATCGGGCGCCCAGATAACTCATAAGTACCTTATATCCTTTTATTTTCATTTGAGATTAACCATTTTTTGTAACTAAAGCTCTGAAGTATTCTTAGAATTAAATCATTCACATTCTAGTCCTGATTCTGTGCTTCTTACGAACCAAGGCCTAGTGTGGCCATGTTTTCAACTCTTCAAAATAATATTAATTGTGTATGAAGGTAATGGCCAAAGTTTGCCTTCAATTGTAGTACTGTGCTCCTTCGGCTGGTGGCAGTGTACTGTGTTGATTGACCCCCATGTCTAAAGGTGGTGCTTCTCAGATTGACATATCTTGAGAAGGGACTGGTAGGTCCCGTAAAACTTTTCAAAAATGAATAAGCATGAACGTGTTTTGCAGGCACTCACAGAAAATTCTAGGTATACACCCCCACATGCTGGCTTCCTGTCAGATAAGCTCTGGTGGGATTGTGTTCTAAAAAAATTATAAATTTCACTGTTCACCCTCATACATGCACAATGCATAAGTTATGAATGCACAGTTATTCAATATTTGCTCGATTTTCAATATAGCAATCCATGCTCAATTAGCCATATAATGTTGTGTGGCTGACCCACCCGGTGTTGCCCAGGAAAATTTTGTTTTTGTTTTTTCATTTCCAAAATTGCTGTAAAATTGTATCTAATGCTGTGCCAAAGACCTACGATTGTAATTTGTTAAAGCCTCCACCATAATGCTAGAATGTGTTTGCATTGATACTCAATGACAGCATTGATACTCAATAACAGCAATGAAATCAGGTGTGGTGTTGGTGTTTGAAATACAATGTTCCACTTGATAGCTTGTCTGTTTTGATGAATTGCACATCCACTCCTGAGATTTAGCACCTATAACATACCCTCCAACATCTGAGGGTCAAAAATCGGTACAAAATCAGAAAGGGGCGTGGTCGCATGGAAGGGGGCGTCGCCATATCTCCATTCTGTATTTCAATGGTACAGTTTCTAGGGTATGTAATTACAGGCACTGAGTGCGTGGAGACCGGAGTGGGCCTTACTTTCCGCACCATAATTAATTAAAAATTCATCGCTCACTGCAACTGCCGCTCTCCCCGCCACTTCCGCCACAGAGTTGCTGCAGCAGTCTCTGATGTCTGGAGATCTGTAAAGCACATGCACCGGGCCTCTCTACCAAACAGTGGGGCAGCCCCTGAGTGTGAGAGCATGTCAGAGGCCGGGCCACTTGATGCCATGACGCGACACATGCTACTGCTACCCGGACCCCAATGCACCAATGGAACTGGTGCAATGGGCCAAATTCTTCCCTACACCCTCCGGGCCAATCCCCTGATCCAGCCATCACAAGCATCAATGGGTTCATTGATAATGTTTGGTCGATGGGCATGAGCGCTGCCTGTATTACTTTGAGTGTAAGAAGTTGAAGAATAAGATTGAGATGAAAATGTGTCACGTTAAAGTGTACAATTTTTTCAATAAATTGTGAAAAAAACATAGGTATACATAGAAATACAATCAAGAAATGAAAGTAGGATTAAAAGATAAGTTCTGATTTAAATTGATAATTGTTTGGATGGGGGTGGGTTACACTAATTACATTCAAACATTCAAACAAATACATGCAGCGCTCATGCCCATCGACCAAACATTATCTATGAACCAAAAGGACCTGGGACACCCTTAAGGCAGAGCAGCACCTAACATCCAACTGGCCAACAGGGTGGTTGCAGTATACCCACTTTGTATTTATCAATGAGTGCATTGGCCAGGATAAAGATTTCTCAGTGGCGCCGGCCGGAGAGCATAGTGACAGCATGGAGGACTGGAGAGATGGATATGGGGAAAAAAAGAAAAAAATGGTACATTTGGTACAGTTTTTATTTGCCGGTACAAACTGTTAAAAAATGGCAAAAATTGGTACAGTTGGAGGGTATGCTATGATGCAATTATTTGTTCTGTGTATTTGTGTGTGTTTTGTAGTGTATGTGTGTGTGTGTGTGTGTGTGTTGTGTTAAATGTATCTGTCCAATGCATAAGTGTGTGAGGTGCACTACGTATATACAGTATGTGTAGTGCAGTGGTTCCCAAACTGTGTATCTAAGCACCCTGGAGTGCCTCAGGACACTTAGTTACATAGTTACATAGTTACATAGGGTCTTATTCTGGTCGGTGCGGCCGGATCCGATTATGCGGCCAGGACTGTGCGTGCGAAACCCCGCCTTCCATACGGATCGCCAACTCCGTCCGTACGCGGTAAGAAGCTGGCCGAACGGACCGCACGTGTATTTTACACGGAATATGCCTCCTCCATCTAAGGGAACCTCCCCCATCATTCGATGGTCGCAGACCATCGAATGCAGGGCCGAGTGCTCCACCAGCTCCCGCAACCTCAGACCACACGGACATTTTTCCGTGCAAAAGCAGGGATCTGGGCGGGCAGCTGACATCCGGCGATGTCATATGTCCGCCCCCTACACGTGCGTCACGGCCGCATTACCATACGTACGCCCAGCGTTTGCATGGGAACGCCCATGAAACACGGGGCGTATGCATATGGTAATGAGCACAAATAGCCCTTCACGCCCCTCTCCACCCCCTGTTCGGAGTGTTCACATATCATGAGGGATTTGGCCGTACGCCCCGCTCGCACTTGCGCAGAGACGCCTCTGCACATGCGCAGACACAAAACATCGGCGGCCCGAACGCACGCGGATATATCCGCACCAACCAGAATAAGGGCCATAGTTACATAGTAGGTGAAGCTGAATAAAGACTTGCGTCCATCTAGTTCAAACTATGTTTATTCTAGTTCAACCTATGTTTATACTTGCAGGGGTGCCTTGGGTTGGTGGACCAAGATCAACTCATATTATTTATAGCCAATGTACCAGGCAAAACCAGTCCTTGTGACTGCCAATCATAATATATATGGACAAGCAGAAGCAAATCCTGTCCCTCACCAGATAAATGTGACATATAAACACAATGCACTTAATTTAATAATTTTTTTTGGTATTTGTTTCGTAGCACGGCGCCCATCGGGTCCCATCGCATACCTTAAGTTAAGGTATGCGATGGGACCCGACCGACCCAAATTCATACTTTTTTTAAGCTTTCCCGACAAATGTAAAATCGGGTCCATCGCAAGCCATTATAATGGCATGCGATGCAACCGACGAGACCGACCCGATTTTACATTGTAAGCATTGTATTCAATGTTAAATTCCTATGTAAAATTGGGTCCATTGTATGCCATTATAATGGCATACAATGCGACCAATGTGATGGACTAGATTTTACATAGGAATCAATGTTAAATAGCCCACCATACCAGATTTTTCATTGTATACCCACCCTGATGGGTAATTTGTATGTGAAATGCCCCCATTGTTAACGCCACCCCACAATGAACGCCAACCCGAAGCGTGGCGAGCGGCGGCGGTACGCGTCCTACGAACTTTTCATACCCCCACTATCCATGTCGGCGTGGAGTTGACTTTATAAAGTGTGGCGAGCGCAGCGAGCCACCGAGCCCGAAGCACGGTGAGCACAGCGAGCCCCGCGAGGGGATGCATAATGCCTGTGAAGTAATGCGCGTCCCCTCGCAGAGCTCGCTGCGCTCGCCACACTTCGGGCTCGGTGGCTCGCTGCGCTCGCCACACTATATACAGTAATATCAACAAGTACCTTTTTTCTAAAAAAATTCTCAATAAGAAATATTTGGCCATGGGGTGCCTTGAAAATAGTTTGATGCTCTAGTGTACCGTGATTCCAAAAAGTTTGTGTGTTGCGTGTACCTGTGCAATGTTTAAGTGTGTGTGTGTTTTGTGTCTGGTTTTTTTTTGTTGTTGTTGGGGGGGGGGGGGGGTGTAGTGAATGTGGGTGTGTGTTGTACTTTTAGAGGTGTGTTATGTGTGTTTGTGTGTGGTGTGTTGTGTGTATTGTGTTGTGTGTATCTGCCCAATGTGTAAGTGTGTAAGGTGTGCTACATTTACATGAGTGTGTAGTTTGCTGTGTGTATCTGTGCAATGTTTAAGTGTGTGTTCTGTGTGTTGTACTGTTTTTGGGTGTGTGTTGTAGTGAATGTGGGTGTGTGTTGTACTGTGAGTGGTGTATTATGTGTGTGTTTTGTTGTGTATATCTGTTCAATGTGTAAGTGTGTGAGGTGTGCTATGGATACTGTATATGTGTGTGTGTGGTGTGCTGTGCATATCCTGGCAATGTTTAGGTACTGTATGTGTGTGTTCTGTGTGTTTCAGTATCTGTGCAATGTTTCAGTGTGTGTGTGTGTGTGTGTTTTGTGTGTTTGTGTTTGATGTGCTGTTTTGGGGTTTGTTTTGTACTGCATGTGATGTGTTATGTGTGTGTGTTTTCTGTGTGTTTGCATTTGTTGTACTGTTTTTGGGTTTGTGTTGTACTGCATGTAGTGTGTTATGTGTGTTTGTGTGTTGTGTTGTGTGTATTTGTCCAATGTGTAAGTGTGTGAGGTGCGCTACGTATATTTGTGTGTGTTGTGTGCTATGTGTGCATATGTGGTGTACTGTGTGTGTACGTGTGTGTGATGTGTGGTATATGTATTTGCACAATTATTCCTAATTGGTTAAAACCTTCACCATAATGTTAGAATGTGTCATTCATACTCAATGGCAGCAATGAAATCAGGTGTTTTCCAGATCATCAATGAAGGCAAATTAAAACTTGGTGTTTTTTTACATTTCTAAGTGAAATTTCCCAAAAACGACTTTGAGTTGCAAACCACCGGGTCAAGAGTTATCTTACTGCTGAATTTGGTGGCTCTGAGTGCTACGGTGTGTCCACAATGCAACAGACATGCACACACACACAAACACACACTCTTCAACTTATTATAAAGACTAGCTGACCCGTCCGGCGTTGCCCGGGAAAACATTGGGGTTTTTTTATTTCCAAAATTGCTGAAAAATTGAATCTTACAGTATGCTGTGCCAAAGACCTAAGATTGTAATTTGTTAAAGATTCCACCATAATGTTAGAATGTGTTTGCTTTAATACTCATTTAAGGCAATGAAATCAGGTGTGTTGTTGTTGATAACTTGTATGTGTTTATGAATTCCACATCCACTCCTGAGATTTAGCACCTATGACATACCCTCCAACATCTGAGGGTCAGAAATTGGTGCAAAATCAGAAAGGGACGTGGCCACGGGAAAGGGGGCATGGCCACACCTCCATTTCTATACTTTCAATGGTACAGTTTCTAGGGTGTGTATTTACAGGCGCTGAGTGTGTGGAGACCGGGATGGGCTTTACTTACTGCGCCATAATTAATTAAAAATTCACCGCTCCCTGGCACTGTCGCTCCCCTCATCAATCCTGCCTGCAGCAGTCTCTGAGGTCTGGAGATCTGTAAAGCACCTGCACCGGGCGTCTCTACCAAACAGTGGGGCAGCCCCTGAGTGTGGGAGCGGGTCCACGGGCCTGGCCACATAACGTCATGACGCGACGCACGCTACCCGCACCACTGTAATGCTCCACTGGGAACGGGTGCAATGGGTCAAATTCTTCTCAACACCCGCCGGGCCAATCCATGGATCCAGCCATCGCAATCATAAATGGGTGCATTGATAAGGTTTGTTGTGTAAGAAGTTGAATAATAAGACTGAGATAAAGATTTCCCATGTTAAAGTGTACAATTTACTCAATAAATCGTGAAAAAAAATATAAGTGTACATAGAAGTACAATCAAGAAACGAAAGTAGGACTAAAAAAATAAGTTCTGATTCAAACTGAAAATTGTTTGGATGGGGGTGGGTTGCGAAAGAAATCTATATGTGGGGGGTATGGATATTGTGGGCATAATTGGTGTTTGGTATACGGGGGTCTTTAATTGATGTGATTTTCACAACAGTCTCACGGTCACAGTGTCACCATAGGGGGATTCCCAATTGGGGTCCAGGTGGTCTTTTAGGGACCATTTACAATCACGTAGGTCTCTTCTCCTTGAGCTTACAGTCTCCCTTAATGATAGTCAATCACTGAGGGAGACCATAGGCTCCAGGAGAAGAGACCAACGGGATTGTAAAGGGGTCCCTAAAGGACCACCTGAACCCCAATTGGAACTCCCCCTACGTTGACACTATAGTGAAAATTTCTCATCAACTGGGGACCCCCTGTAGGTGTACCAAACACCAATTATGCCCACAATATCCATACCCCCTCCACCTATAGATTTGTTTCGCAACCCACCGCCATTCAAACAATTATCAGTTTGAATCGGAATTTATTTTTTAATCCTACTTTCATTTCTTGATTGTACTTCTATGTACGCATATTTTTTTCACGATTTATTGAGTAAATTGTACACTATAACGTGACAAATCTGCATCTCAGTCTTATTCTTCAACTTCTTACACTCATAACATTCAAACAAATACATGCAGCGCTCATGCCCATCGACCAAACATTATCTATGAACCAAAAGAGTCTGGGAAACCCTTAAGGCAGAGCAGTGCCTAACATCCAACTGACTAACAGGGAGAGTGCAGTGTACCCACTTTGTATTGATCAACGGGTGCATTGGCCAGGACAAAGATTTCTCAGTGCAACTGGTCAGGGAGCGCAGAGATGGATATGGGAAAATTTTTAAAAAAAATAGTACATTAGGTACAGTTTTTATTTGCCAGTACAGACTGTTAAATAAATGGCAAATTATTTTTTATGTGTTTGTGTGTGTTGTACTGTTTGTGTGTGTGTCGTAGTGTATGTGGTTGTGTGTGTTGTGTTAAATGTATCTGTCCAATGCGTATGTTTGTGAGGTGTGCTATGTATATACAGTATGTGTATGTGTGTGTAGTGCCTTTGTGTATCTGTGCAGTGTTTAAGTGTGTGCTTTTTGTGTCGTACTGTTTTTTGGGTGAGGATGTGGTGAATGTGTTTTGTGTGTTGTGCTGTTAAAAGTATATTATGTGTGTGTGTTGTGTGTATCTGCCCAATGTGTAAGTGCGTAAGGTGTGCTACGTATAAATGTATGTGTGTGTGTAGTGTGCTGTGTGTATCTGTGCAATGTTTGTGTGTGTTCTGTGTATTGTACTGTTTTTGGGTGCATGTTGTAGTGAATGTGAGTGGTGTACATAGTTGGGTTATGTGTATCTGCTGAATGTGAGGTGCGCTACATATATATGTGTGTGTGATGTGCTGTGCATTCTGCACTACTGGCAATGCTTAATTGTGTGTGTTTCTGTATATGCACAATGTTTAAGTGTGTTTGTTCTGTTTGTTTGTTGTACTGTTTTGGGGTGTATGATGTAGTGTATATGGGTTTGTGTGGTACTGCATGTGGTTTGTTATGTTTGTGTTTTGTTGTGTGTATCTGTCCAATGTGTAAGTGTGTGAGGTGCGCTACATATATATGTGTGTGTGTGTGTTGTGTGCTATGTGTGCATATGTGGTGTACTGTGTGTGTGTGTGTGTGCGTGTACAATGTGTACGTGTGTGATGTGTGGTCTATGTATATCCTCAATTATTCCGAATTGTTTAAATCCTTCACCATATTGGGCCTTATTTTGGTTCATTCTTTCTGACAAAATCCTTCTTAGATGGACAAAACCATGTGCACTGCAGGGGGGGCAGATGTAACATGTGCAGAGAGAATTAGATTTGGGTGAGTAATTTTGTTTCTGTGCAGGGAAAACACTGGCTGCTTTATTTTTACACTGCAATATAGATCTCACTTTGAAGTAAAACCCAGCCCAAATCTAATTCTCTCTGCACAAGTAACACCTGCTCCCCATGCAGTGCACATGGTTTTGCCCATCTAAGAAGGATTTTGTCAGAAAGAATGAACCAAAATAAGGCCCTTTGTTAGAATGTGTCATTCATACTCAGACAGCAATGAAATCAGGAGTGGAGTTGTTCCTTCGTCGACAGTTTCCCCAAGCGTCAATCTTTTCCCAAGATCATCAATGAAGGCAAATTAAAACTTGGTGTTTTTTTAAATTTCTAAGTGAAATCTCCCAAATACGGCTTTGAGATGCACACCACCGGGTCCAGAGGTATCTTGATGTTGAATTTGGTGGCTCTGAGTGCCACGGTGTGTCTGCAATGCAACAGAAGCACACACACGCACGCACACACACTCACTCTTCAACTTATTATATAGATTACCAAATCAAGATAGTACAATATTGTATGTACTGTACCTGTACGATTGGATATTTCTCCTTCTGAGCATGGGACACAGTCATAGCAACAAGAATGTTTCCCTTCCACTGGAGCCTTCCTGAACCCAGTAAGACACTCTTCCGAACAACGAGCTTGTGGTTTCTATTGAACACAGTTAAAGTTTAAGAGGTGTAGCTGAGACTCTGTCATATCACCCTATAATCCTATATAACAAATTATCAAGCATTTCCATATTGGCTATGGAATTTTACTAAAACAGACACATGACCAGAATCCTTGAGACTGTAACCAATTCTGTTATATTTATTTGTAACAAAGTCGCGATTGAAGGCTAAGAAAGCAGAATGTGCTGTGTACACTGTCAGTGTGAGGAGAGGCAGTGATAGGTAGGACCAGTGGTGGATTGTAAATTGTTATTTATATATTTATACTGCATCACACCATCTGACACCCACACACCAGCCCGACACCATGAGGAGGCTGCTGTTCTTCAGTTACCTGTCAGTTACCAAGTGTATAGAAAATGGAGTTTACAACAAATGTGCGCGATTAAAGACACAGTGCAGCTATGGCAAAAGACACCACAGGGTAAACATCCAACAAAGTACCCTAAGATTACAAGTGGTGAATAAAGACAAAAGCGCACAGTTTATAAACTTTAGGAGTAAAAAAAGATTTATATCACCATTTATTTTCAAATATTTTCCAGTGAATAGCAGACTCAGATGTCTTAGCAGTCAAGTAGTCTTGGGATACACCTGTAATAATATCCTCCCTTTCTCACAATACATGTGATATGGGGAGGTATAACAGAAAATACAAATAGTGCAAAATTATCTTTGATAATATATCGAATTTAATACATGAAATTTTGCAAAGAGTTCTGTATTTCTCCTAAGAGAGACACAGCTGGTTTTTGTTTCCTTCACTGGCGCTACAAATGAAGAGAGGAACAGGACATCCCTGGTATGGGGTGAGCGTCTCCTCTTCTCCGTTATTCGAGCAAGAAAACCTTTATAGATATATAACACCTCGTGGAAGAAGTGATTATGATGGTACCGTACGCCCCTATCAGGGAGAGGACGGCTCCTCTTCTCCGTGTGTAAGGCAAAGGTTTTAGACTTCCATGTATATTGGAAATTTTCTGTCAACCCAAGGTCTCCACACAGTTGGTTTCATGTATGTGAATGGGAGAAACATGGGAACATAGTGTAGTACTGATAGAAAAATGTATTTAATCATACAATAAAACACAAATAATAACAATGCGAATGCTGGTAGGTACACCCCTAGGCTAAAGGCATATTACCGGAATCGGTGGAGTCTCACAGAAAGGCAAACAGATCCGGCTTCACAGTCCTTCACAGCAGGGGTGTAGAGGTCCGACGCGTTTCAACCCTATTCTGGGGTCTTTATCAAGGATAAAAGTCACTCTCTGTCCAGGGTTTATATAGCACGCATCATTTTGGTGTAAATGGGAGGAGGAGGTGCGTCCACCACGATCATCTGACGGGCACTTCCGCCTCACTTCCGCTTGGTGTATCTTCTATAGGAGCTCCGGCATCTGAGTTGGCGTTCCTGTGTGCAAACAGGTGCGCACCTCACTTCCGTCCTCTAGTTTGTAGTTTGTTTTGACCCGTTACAACGGGAAGAAAATAGGACATGTTTTTCAGACAAAGACGGAGAGCCTAAGAAAAAACAAAAGAGGAAATAGAGGTGGCCAGAAGAAAAAACTACAAAAATACCTAAAAAACGTAAAAAGAAACTTTTGACAGATCCCCCAAATGTAGGTGGAGACATAGTTGGAGCCCAAACCTCAAACCAAAAAGACAATAGAGTGAAAATCTTCAATAGTAGCAATCATGTTTTATCCAAAACAGAGATTTCAGTTCTGCAAAAGGGCTTAAAATATGCCCCTACGGTCAACATCAACAAATTTGAGAGTTTTGTTGATGTCCACAAATATGTGCGAAAACTATGTATATTTTTTTTTTCTCAATCAGGAACCCAACTCAGACAGAGATGAAAATACTGAAAGAGAAAGATTCAAACCCAAGTCAGTCTTGTTTCCAGCCCATATAAATGGAAACTGTATTGAGACTTTTAGCTCACTTATTATTGAAGACATCAAAAATATATCAATTAAAAGTACCAAATATAACTTAACAAAAAAGGAAAGACAGGCTCTTAAGGATTTAGGAAAAAA
The DNA here is from genome assembly GCF_055691185.1 of Crinia signifera. NCBI lineage: Eukaryota > Metazoa > Chordata > Amphibia > Anura > Myobatrachidae > Crinia > Crinia signifera. The sequence goes on along the minus strand of NC_139217.1, from coordinate 22,860,421 downwards.
CAACGGTATCATAATCAAACCAGCATTGGGTGGGTGGTAGTCTTGGACAAACCATGGTACATCAATGAAGTAACTACACACCTAAATGATTAATATACTTATCGTAAATTAGGGAATGATCCTATAATCAACATTAAAAAAAAAATTGACAACCTTGTTGTTAAAATATAAAAATCTAGATGTAATCACTGAAAAAGAATTCACATTTTTGAATATTGAGGAACCAACAACACCGGTGATTTACCTGTTGCCCAAGATTCATAAAAATCTAAACCACCCCCCTGGTAGGCCTACAGTATCTGGTATAAATTCTATAACGGCCAACCTGTCGGAATTCACCGATTTCTTTCTGCAGCCACTAGTCCTCATGAATCGCTGCCACTTAAAGGACACAGAGAGTCTCTTAAACCTCCTACACATGGTCCAGTGGGAGGAAGGCTTTTATTTGGTGACTGCAGACATTAAGTCTCTATACTCTATCATCAATCACGACAAGTATTGAGGCTATTTCAAAGTACCTGGAAAGAAGTGATCTCAGCCGACCATTACAAAATTTTATTGTAGATAGTGTCGACCTCTTCCTTAATAATAACTATTTCATGTTTGACAGTCAATTTTTCATTCAAAAAGTGGGTACCGCTATGGGCACCAGGTTCGCCCCGAGCTATGCGAACATATTCATGGGCCTCTGGGAGGAGGAGCATGTTTGGTGTGGGCATGGCTTTGGGGCGGACCTGGTGTCTTGGTCCAGGTACATAGACGATATCGTCTTTATATGGAAGGGTAACTCAGAAGGCCTGAATAGCTTCTGTGAACATCTGAATCATAATGATAGAAACATCGAACTGACTTTCACTATCAGTCAAAGCAGTATAGATTTCCTGGACATTACCATTACTAATAATAATGGAACTCTGGAAACAAAAACATATACTAAACCCACCGACTGTCATACATATATACAGAGGGACAGCTGCCACCATGCCAACTGGCTGAACGCCATCCCTGGTGGACAGTTTAAACGACTTAGGAGGAACTGTTCAAACATATCTGTATATAAAGAACAAGCATCAAAAATGACAGAACGCTTCATTGAAAGTGGTTACCAACCACAATTTATCAATGAAGCTGCAGAATCTACGAAAATAATAGAAAGAGCCTCCCTTTTAAAACCAAAAACAAGACAAAACACCACTAAAGATGATTTCAGCTGGGCTTTCATAACAAGCTACAATGCTCAATATAAACAAATAGAAAAATCCATCAAAAAGAACTGGACAATTTTACAAAGGGACCCTGTTATAGGTGACCTGGTGCCGAAAGCACCAAAATTTATATATATAAAAGGCACAGAATATTAGGAATAAACTTGTATGAAGCACTTTTATATCTTCCAAACCCAAGGAGAGAATTTTAACTACAGGTTTTCACAGGTGCGGCTTATGTAGGGGCTGCAGGGCAGTAAAAAGCGGAGGTCAATCAAAAACCTCAGAGGTTACCATAAATGGGACATGCTGCACAATAGATGCATTTATAACATGCAATACACAGAATGTTGTATATGCAATTGAGTGCACCTGCAACCTATATTATATTGGCAAAACTACACGACCCTTGAAAGTGAGAATGGGGGAACACCTTAATAACATTAAGAAGGGTCTAGAGACTCACAACCTGTCCCATCATTTAAAAAAAGTATATAACTCCAATACAGGAGACATTGTGAGATTCATGGGAATTAAACCAGTGACAGATGATGCTCGTAAGAAGAATAAGACCGTACAACTAGCACAAGAGGAAATTAAATGTATTTTTAATTTTAATACCTTACAACCATTTGGACTAAATAATGATTTTGAGGTTAAATGGTTTATGTAAAAATGTTTTTTTTATCCATATTTATTCATATTTTAGAATGGATTAGAAATTTACCATGTGTTTTTTTAAAGATCTGTTTGTTTATTAAAACCCATATTTCGTATTTTATGTATTTTAAAGATTCTTTGTTCACTAAAACCTATATATTTTGTATTTTATGTATCCATTTACGACCTGGAACAGTCCGTGCACTAAACCTATCAAGTCGTTATAGCCTATACAGAAAAAAATCCTATATTTATTATACTGAACCTCCGGACCGGAAGTTGGGCATATATATGCAATCAAACAGGACAGAAGTGGGTAATTATGATCTAACACTCCCGGCCGCCCGCATCACTTGTCCTACACTGAAGTGGGGCGCTCCTGATACAAACTAGAGGACGGAAGTGGGACGCGGACCTTTTTTTGCACACAGGAACACCAACTCAGATGCCGGAGCTCCTATAGAAGATACACCAAGCGGAAGTGAGGCGGAAGTGCCCATCAGATGATCGCGGCGGACGCACCTCCTCCTCCCATTTACTCCAAAATGATGCCTGCTATATAAACCCTGGACAGAGAGTGACTTTTATCCTTGATAAAGACCCCAGAATAGGGTTGAAACGCGACAGTCCTTTACACCCCTGCTGTGAAGGACTGTGAAGCCGGATCTGTTTGCCTTTCTGTGAGACAGCACCCGAGACTGTGTACCTTAAAAGCTTTTGATGAGAACTGTTTTTCCACCTCAGTTCTCCACCGATTCCAGTAATCAGCCTTTACCCTAGGGGTGTACCTACCAGCATTTGCAATGTTTTTATTTGTGTTTTATTGTATGATTAAATAAATTTTTCTATCAGTACTACACTAAGGGGTTTATTCTAGTTCATTCTTTCTGACAAAATCCTTCTTAGATGGACAAAACCATGTGCACTGCAGGGGGGCAGATGTAACATGTGCAGATTTGGGTGAGTTTTTTTGTTTCTGTGCAGGGAAAATACTGACTGCATGATTTTACACTGCAATATAGATCTCACTTTGAAAAAAAAACCCACCCAAATCTAATTCTCTCTGCACAAGTTACATCTGCCCCACCCGCAGTGCACATGGTTTTGTCCATCTAAGAAGGATTTTGTCAGAAAGAATGAACTAGAATAACCCCCTATGTTCCCATGTTTCTCCCATTCACATACATGAAACCAACTGTGTGGAGACCTTGGGTTGACAGAAAATTTCCAATATACATGGAAGTCTAAAACCTTTGCCTTGCACACGGAGAAGAGGAGCCGTCCTCTCCCTGATAGGGGCGTAAGGTACCATCATAATCACTTCTTCCACGTGGTGTTATATATCTATAAAGGTTTTCTTGCTCGAGAAGAGGAAACGCTCACCCCATACCAGGGATGTCCTGTTCCTCTCTTCATTTGTAGCGCCGGTGAAGGAAACAAAAACCAGCTGTGTCTCTCTTAGGAGAAATACAGAACTCTTTGCAAAATTTTATGTTTATGGTGTGGGGACACCATTTCTTTTGATTCCTAACCTGCTGCTCTTCTAGCGCATGTCTGCTATACTAGTATAACTCCTTTTTTGCGAATTTAATACATGTCCACACTTACAATATATAGATGATAAAAACAGCATTTGGATAAGTTCCAACAGTGGCAATGCAGCAAGGTCAGATCTAAATGAGCAGTCAGGCCGCAGGTCCAAATACCCGTCCGGAACAGGGTAAGGGATCAGCACCAGGATACCGCATCGACCAAAGTGAAGCCTTCCTCCGGGAACAGTCCAAATAAACACTCAACGCATTTCAGATAATCCTTCCTCAGGAGTGTTTAGTCCACAATGATAAAACGTCCGTTTATATAGCTAAAAGTCCATAAGGCACACCTGTGCATAAGGCACTCCATGCGCAGTATGTCACGGCTGTCGGATATACATATATCATAAGCATGAACAAGATGGCCATGTGTGTAACGGCTTTCTCAATGTGGGGAACGCAAAGGTGAAATCCATTGTGCGTGTCACGGAAACTTCACCTAATAATAAGCAAAGTTCTTGTTCGTATGTCAACAATCTTAATTACCGCAAAAGAGCCCTGGCCATCCTGTTTCTGCCCTTACAATACTTACGGCAATTAAAAAAAAATCCAATTAGATAATGATCTAAAAAAAAACACAACAATGTAAATATATAAAACAGTAAAATTTTGTCAAAGTAATAGAATAGGAAATAAAGCAAGAATGGAAGAGAAGTGATACGACCAGATCTACAGTATGCAAGGAATGGTTAGAGTTTGAATTCACCGTTGAGTCCCTGTGGAACCAGGGTCCTCAACTGATGAATCCACCTCATTTCTGTCCTTGACAATCTCACATCTAAATCACTAGAAGGCCAATTTGGGGATATCTGTTAGATTCCCCAAAAATGTATTAATTTACATGGGTTAGATCCATTACTCGTCTTAAAATGAGAGGATACGGTATAAGTGAGTAAGCCTTTCTTTATATTATATACTGTATTATGCTCTGCAAATCTGATCTTCAATTGCCGGGATGTCTTTCCGACATATGCTAACCCGCATTCACATTGTAGAACTTGAATAATGTTTTTTTGAATGACACGTTATGAAATGCTGTATTTTAAATGATTTTCCACCAATTGTAAAGTTCACTAATTTTCTAACATCAGATTTTACAGTTCTGCACATTAGGCATCCGATCTTCCAGAATTTATGGATTTTCAGTATTGCAGTATTTAAAGAATTTAGTCCAAAATCTTTCAAGAAAATCTTGTCCAAGAAGGATTCCTATTCTTCTCCAATCACACTTCAACAGTCTACTTCAAAAGGAAGTTCATGCTGTCCTCCCAAGGGTAATCCTACAATATCCTTTCACAAGTCTCAAGCTATACATCAAGGAGTCCCTCCCAAGTCATCACTAAATCCCCAGCCAATGGACGTAGATCTGTGCACTTCTCTGTCCTCATCGAACTATGGAGATTCCAAATACTCCAATCCTCTGGTCTCATCAGTTAATCGGATTATCAATTACCCTTATACTTCTAGATCCTCTGAACCACCAGTTCTTTCAATATGTGTTGGCTCTTCCGCTTCATGCTACATACAAGATTCTGTAGTAGATAAAGCCTTCAAGGGAAAAGAGTCAATACTTACGCTAGATTTAGATTCAAATTCTGATTATGATTCAGATCATGATGCTACTGCCTTCCTAGGAGGTCCCATGTTTACTGATAAAGTCTTCTCCTCACCGAAGATTCAAAGTTCTTTGCCCAAATCAAAAAATTCTCATTAAAAAAAAGGCGTCAATTAAGGTCTTAAGATGATCTACGTGAGATTTTCAAGTTCCTCTAAGATTCAAGGTGGGTGTCCGGAGTCCACACTTGAAGAGGGGCGTACTGTCATGAACCTGGGTGTTGTTCTTCTTTTTCCCAGTTTCTACATGGTCCTTCAGTATGTTCTGCCTGGATTCATTCAGCCTGCACATAGGCTGCAATGACTGTGTGTGTGAACTGTGGTCAGCTCTCCTTAATGACACACCTGTGAGACTTCTCTAGCCCAGGTTCTGACAGCTGTAACCCCTTAGCTCCCTGCTAGCAGTAGTTAGCATTTCTCCATCTGAACTCTCATGGAATTCCTCTATAAGTAATTATTACAGCCTTGGTGCTGCCCTTGATAAACCTCTGCAAATCAGCACTTAGTATCCGGATCTGAAAACCAGCATTCCTTTTGTATGTTAGGAGTTAGGCTTCAGTGTTTTACGACCTACTAGGCCTCTCTCCAATTCAAGCCTGCCTGGAGTACTGACATCACAGGGTCTGAACATCTGACCATGAATCATCCAATCCTGTGTCTGCCTGGGTCTCTCAGAATCACCTGTCTTCAGTCATCAATCACCCAGGTATAAATAGAGAGACCTGGTACTCCAAGGATGTCAGTTCCTTAAGTCACGCAGCTCAGTGTGAGCTTTGTATCTGAGCCTCCAGTGTGTAATTACTGACCTCCCTGGTTCATGTTTACCTTCACCAACTGCCAGTTTCCAGCATCAAGTGACAGTTACCAGTATCATGTGGCAGTTGCCTGCATCCATTACCAGTTACCAGCATCAATTACCAGTTACCTTCATCCACTGCCAGTTACCAGCATCCAGTGGCAGTTACCTGCATCAACTGCCAGGTACCTGTATCCAACACCTGTTACCTGCATCCGTTACCTGTTACCTGCATCTAGCACCTGTGCTTCACTTTCATCAGCACCTGAGCATCATCTGTAACCTGCACTTGTGCATCTGTGCTTCCGGAACCTGTGCTCCACATTATTCTACCACCAGTGTACCTCCTGACGTCTGGTCCAGTATTCCTGGTCAATCGTTAGTCATTTCCTGTATCCAACCAGTCCAGTTGTTTCCAGTATCCAATCCGGTACAGTCATATATATATATATATCTTGTCTCATCCATAGAACACTAATAACATGTATAATTCAGTCATACTACTATACATCCATCATTCTGATACCAATACCAACTCCCTGGTGATCCAGTGGTCAGGATACGGCTCTCTGCTGAATCCTGGGTTCGATTCCCAGTCAGAGATTGGTCTCTATCTCTTGCCTGTCTCCACCCTCTTGCACAGACTTCACACACATGTCGGGTTCACAAACATAGTCCTGACACACTGTCCCTTTAATAATCTATCTCAGGTTGAAAGATCGACTCTGCATGATTTAAAGAAATGCAAAGACATCATAATTAGCCGGACCAATAAAGGCAGAGCTGTGGTGGTGAAGGTTCTTGGACTTTATATGGAGGAATGTCCCGTCAATTGGACGATGTCACAGTTTACGAGTTGTTCACCCCACAGTATGTTTTAAATCCAGATTGGATACAGAACAAATGCAGTAGCGAATAGTTGGATATCGGCAGGTCTACAATGGGCATTGACCAATGAACACCCGGTAATACCCATATTTTATAAATTGCCCAAAATTCCCAAGGACTTGAAGCATCCGCCTGGTAGACCCATTATCTCTTGCAGGAGGTCGCTCTATCAGCCGATAACTACCTAGTTGTTTACTTTATTGAATCCCTGTGTACAAATGACCTTGTCATATTTGAAAGAAACTACTAACTTGATTAATAATTTGGAATTTTTAGGGACTGTATCAAACAACACCATATTATGTAGTGCAGATGCTTCCCATCATTATAACTCCATACCACACAAAGAGGGTGTTGAAGTGGTATGTTCCCAAAAAAATGAATAATATTAATTATAAGTATCGAGGTCCTACTGTAGATTTATTTTGTTCAACTGTTGCTGTTGGTACTTACCAGAAATGTTTTAAGTACAATGACAAGTTGTACCTCCAGAAACTTGGTTTTGCAATGGGGTCTAATGTGGCCCCATCAGATCCAATGCGCACATGAGTAGATTTGACGATACCTTCTTTCCCCCTGAAGTGAGATCACAATTTGTATTGATGACCTTTTGATTTTATGGACAGGCCCAGTAGATGTATTGACTGAATTTTTTGATGTGCATAATGTATCCAGCATCCCAGTCAAATTGACAGTACTGGTGAGTACTGGTTGCATTAATTGTTTAGATGTTTAGATTCAGATTAAAAACAATCAGATCAGTATTTAACTGTATGTCAAACCGATTGATCGGAATACAAATTTGAGACACAACGGCTTTTACCCAGCACCTGTGAAACAGGGTTTACCCTTGTTAACTGATCTCATACAGGCGAAAACAACGGTTGTTGGTGTTACCTAGAGCTGAACTACTGGTGACTGGTGATAAGCAAACCACAAAAGTGGATCGGGTCAGTTAGTCAAACTATACGTAGCACCGCTGAATAAAATCCATCAACCTGGTCACTTTTTAACATAACCGAATGGGTGTTATAGTAAGACAATGCACATAATACAGAGGATGTAGGTAGTCCAGTAACAGACAATACACATAATAAAGAGGGTGTTGGTAGTACAGTTAGGGACAATGCACATAATACAGAGGATGTTGGTAGTACAGTAATGGACAATGCACATAATGCAGATGATGTAGGTAGTACAGTAACAGACAATGCACATAATACAGAGGATGTAAGTAGTACAGTAACAGACAATGCACATAATACAGAGGATATAGTTAGTACAGTAACAGACAAGTCACACACAATAGATACCCATGAGCACACAGTAAGCCTAATGCAGGATTGGTGCAGGCATTTTGGGTACTAACTTCAATGGGTTGTGTATTCCACCCTGAGAAGGTACCAGGTGCAGCAGCCATTTTAGGTGCACTGCCTAGGATTACCCTGGGTGGAATAGATTACCCCTAGAAGAAATTACAAAAAAGGGGCAGTGTAGACTGTATTTTTCATCCATTCCACAAGTGCACCAGATGAGGCAGCCATCTTGGGTGCACTATGAAGGTTGCAAAGTAGGGGGTGAGCCATACAAAGACCCAATGCAGATGTTTGAAAGCAAATTCTTATGTAGTAGTAAGATATACCCTGCACGGAAACATCCATGTGACCCACATCCTGCCCGCAGAGAAACCATCTGAGCCAACCATCTGGGTGCACTGTATAGGTCAGCGCTGGCAGGATGTGCAATCTGCAGAGGTACATATTACAGGAATAGCACATGGTGGGGTACATGTACGCTGCAGGCGGGGGGATAGAAAAGACATAAAAACAACTTTGAAGGGGATTGACATTTAGTCCTAAATGTCCTGGTCTCATGATAGCAGTACAGGTGGTTATGAGAAAGTGGGGAGCACATTCAAGTATTGGGACCCTGGTCCTTTCTCCCCTACAGCTCCATGCTCACCATGAGGGCTAGGCCTGGGGGCACTCCTGGTGTTATTAGTTGTAGGGATGGTGGGTCTGGTCCATGCGTTCCCATGGCAAAGGTGAATTGAGGCCACATAATGTTCCTGACTCCTGAGTTTTGTGGATATAATGTAGTCCATCAAAAGAAATGTTGGTTTATTGTTTGCCTTCTGGTTTCCTTTGGTTGAATGCCAGTATAACGCTGACCCTTTATAACTAGACCCTTCATTTACTACATCCCTAACGTCCTGAAGGACTGACGCTCCAAACTATAGGTGTGTAGGGTGTTTCACTTGCCACTTCATGGTTACTGGTGGCACAGTAAACCACCCACATAGTGGCAAAATGTTTAAAAAAAAAAATCTAATTTCCACTTACTGTACCTGCTCATCAAGGTTTATTGTCAATGTTCTGTATTGCCCATGTGGTTTGTACTACATAGGCAAAACACAATTTAAGGAGAGGATGGACAACCACTGGTCTTCAATATGGGCGGCCCTCAATTGGGGTCACAGTGACAAACCGGTGGCAAGACACTGTGTGACATTGGGTCACAGTATAGCAAGCCTGCACTCTAAAATAATAGATCATGTACCTTTGTCCCAATGTGGGAAAAATAGGAACAAAAAATTGCTCCAATTTGAGAGCAAATAGATTTTTTTTATTAGATACACTTTCGCCCACCTGGGCTTGCATAATTTTTGTAGTTGCTGATATTATGTCTGTGTACTCTTGAACCAACGAGTTCTTTTTTCTGCTGTAGCTGATACAGTATGTGCAAGCTAATATGTTATTATGCTAAATTGTATGTATTTACATTGATTTATTTTTTCAGTTCTTCAATTGTTAGTACATATATTTAGAGTTACCACATACTGTTTCAATTATATGTACTGGTAAATTGGTTTTCATTTAAATGTTCCTTGCAGTTTGTCAACATCAGCATCTTTCTTCCTGTTCCTGTGGCTGAGTTTCTAGTTACCATGGCAACAAGCATCGGGGAACACAGCCTCCTCAATGCCTAGTAATGACATCATTGAACATGAACAGTGTAGGCTCTCTGGCGCACATTGCCGGAAGGAGGGAGGCCAATGCTTGACACAGGAGAGTGTGATATTGATCACACAGTGGTGGGGTCTATGTTCCTTTAAAGGCTTGTCTTTGTGAGTGTATTTTTATCCCTGATGATGGTCTTGTGCACCCGAAACACGTGTCAGATGTGATACTGAATAAAATTATGGGTACTTGTGTATTATCACGGCGCCCCCGATATTGATCGCACATTTTTTTTCATCGCATCTCATGCCATACACCCGATGCACTGCGATGCGATTTTAGCCCCCTATACGATGAAAAATTGTATAAGCACCCTAATGGGTGCTTACAATGTTAAATGCACCCCCACACCACCCCCCGCTATAAATGTGAACCCGAAGCGTGGCGAGCGCAGCGAGACAGCGAGGGGCGGAGGTACGCGTCCTCCGACCTTTTCATACCCCCCCCTATCTACGTCGGCGTGGACCTGATTTTATAAAGTGTGGTGAGCGCAGCGAGCCCTGCGAGGGGACGCGTATACCTGTGAAGTTACGCACGTCCCCTCGAGAGGCTCGCTGCGCTCGCCATGATTCGGGATTGGTGGCTCTCTGCGCTCACCACACTTTATAAAGTCAACTCCACGCCGACGTGGATAGTGGGGGTATGAAAACGTTGGAGGACACATACCGCTGCACTTGCCACGCTTTGGTTTCACGTTTATAGTGGGGGGTGGCGTGGGGGTGCATGAGGGTGGCGTGGGGCTGCATTTAACATTGTAAGCACCCATTAGGGTGCTTATACAAGTTATAATCGCATCCCATCGCATTGTATGCCATTGTATGCCATATACAATGACATACAATTTTAAAATTGTATGACATTGGTGAACATCGCATAATATCGCATCGCATACCATTGCATGCCAAATGGTCTGTGATGCGATGGGCGCCGTGATACTACACAAGTACCAAACTATGTTTTGCACCAATTGTGAAGTCTTCAGAGTACCACCTTATTCATCTCTCGCTTTCTCTCTCTCTCTCTACACATACATACTTTACATACTGTACATACCTTGTACCCTAGCTTAACAGAATTAGCCAGGTAAATGACAGCTACTGTAAGTAGTCACTAGTCATCTGGAAAAGGTTTGATTACTTTCCCCTTTAAACATCTGGATTGAGATGTAATGTTACCTGAGTTTGGTGGCAGTGGGGGTTGCCGGCTAAACTCGGACATTATTTTAAAGGGGCAATCACTTACAAGGCCGGGGTTATATCACGCCCTTAATCTCAATGTGAACATACCTTTCCATTTCTCCAAGTTATCTCCTCTGAGTAAATATTTATATTATCTTCTTCCAATGTTCCTGTCTTTCTTACTAAAATTTTAATTTTTTTTCCTTTAGAAAAAGATATCCAATTATTAATATTAAAATCAGTAGGCAATTCTCCTTTTTCCTTAAAACATATTTTGTCACCAGAATGATCCTTATAAATGACATTATTTAAGTAGATGTGAAGCTTTTGAAGAAAAACAGGGAGATAGAACATATTAGAGATGAGAACAAGTGATATAGAAGAGATGCTGTATTACAGTAGATTGATGTGGATAGCAGGTCCAGGCATTTTTATGATAGGGGGTTCCATAGGCAAATGCAGGGGGGGGGGGGGGGTTCTGGCTAACTGGAAACCCCCCTCCTCTTTGCAAGTGCCTTCAATTATGACAACAATAGCGGGTATGTAATGTGATCAATAGAGCTGCCACCACATCATGCAGTGTAAGGGACAGAGCAGAGCTGCTGCACATGCCTAGTGTACCAGCTTCTTCTACCACATTTACTGTATGCAGTGGCGTAACTAATAATTCTGCACCCCCCCCCCCCCGCCAAAAATGCAGGGGGGCGACCCCCCTAGGGTAAACAAATCCACCCCGCCCACCACCCCCGTGCGGCCGTTACCTCCGCCGCGATTGTACTGCCAGTGTAGGGGAGCCGGGGAGCGCGGAGGGGAGCCGGGGTGCGGGGGGTGTGCGGCAGAAGGGGGGGGGGTTTACCTCCTGCCGCATCCGACCGTCTGCGCCTGGTCCCGGTTCTCCCGGCTGCTGCTGCTACTGAGAAGTGACACTTGGAAAATGGCTGCTCCCATACAGCAAACGAAAAACTGTCTGCAGTATGGGGGCAGCCATTTTCCGAGTGTCTCTTTTTGTATTGCAGTAGCCGGGAGAGCTGGGAACCGGCACAGGCAGAAGGCAGTGAGTAACTAATAATAGTCCCGCAGCCCCCCGGCGCCCACAAACCCTCAGCGCCTCCCCGCCACCACGGGGGCTGCGGGGCATTAGTTACGCCACTGACTGTATGTGTGGATCTGAGCCCTCAAATATCGCAATGGACCAGAGAGCAGCTGCCAGGAGGAACAGACAGGAGCCTTACAATGAAATGAGAGATTGTGAGCTTAGAAAGTGCCGTACTGGTTCTAATATGTTTGTTTATTTATTATATGGTTAACCTTTTCCTGACCACTTATCTTAATTAAAACAGCTAATGCTATATAGAAAATCTGCATTGTTAAATATTAATACAGTATCCTGTTTATAAAAATACCAAATTTCAGGGCTGTTACCGCTCCCCCAGACTCCCGTACCAACTCCAATGCATTGCAGAGTGGGAGATTTTGGATCATATTTGGAAACCCCCCTCTAAAAATCCTGCGTTTGACACTGGGTTCAGTATCAACAACTGGCTGATGGTCTAAATACCGACAGGGTCAAAATACAGACAGGGTCAAAATATCTACATTTAAGCTGTCGACTGGTCAAAAAGCCAACTTTTGTTTTTCATATTTTTAGGGTGTGTATGTCAACATAGGTCACTGGACACCGTATAAGTGCACCACGTCCCCTCACACGTCTCTGTGCTCGCAATGCTTTGGGCACACCATTATGTGGGATGGTAAAGTATGAACAAGTCGGTTTCAATGAAAAATACTTGGAAAACTTATGACAACTTTTTGTCCTAGTGACATTTTGAATGTCGCAATGTAAAACATGGCAACATTGTAGATGTCGGCATAGATGGACAGAAGTTAGGGGACACAGATGGAACAGAGGAGCATAGATGGATGGGCAGCAGCATGGGCAGATAGATGAGAAGGAGGGAAGGTACATAGTTGGGCAGAGAGATGGAAAAAAGCATAGACAGATAGAATGGAGGGGCATAGCCAGATAGAAGGAAGGGGCATAGACAGATAGAAGGGAGGGGCATAGACAGACAGAAAGGAGAGGGAATATGTGGACAGAAGGGAGAGGGAATGAATGGACAAGAGGGCCATAGATGGACAGCAGGGGCATGGACAGATGAACAGGAGGGAGAGGGCATAAATGGGCAGACAGATGGAAAGGTAGTGGCATAGACAGATAGAAGTGAGGGGCATAGATGGACAGAAGGTGGAGGCACACATGAACAAGAGGAGCATAGGTGGATCGGCATTGGCACAGACAGATGCACAACAGGGAGTGTGCATAGATGGTCGAACAGGAGGGGCATAGATAAACAGGCAGAAATTAAATAGACTCACCGATGGGAGAGTCACAAATGGACAAGAGGGGCATAGATGGACAGGCAGAAATTAAATAGACCAGGTTGGTATAGACTCACCATTGGGAGAGTTACAAATGGACAGAGGGGCATTAATGGATGGGCAAGGGCATGGACAGATGCAAAGGAGGGAGAAGGCAGAGATGGGCAGACTGATGGAAAAGAAATATCATAGAAATAAAGAAATGAGGGGCATAGACAGACAGATGGAACGGGCATAGATGGACAGACTGAAGGGGCAGAGATGGACATATGGGAGAGGCATAGACTGACAGATGGAAGGGGCATACATGGACAGATGGAAGGGGCATAGATGGGCATAGGGGAGAGGCCTAGATGGACACATGGAATTGGAATAGATGAACAGACATTAATGAACTGGACGGATAGGAGGTTGCATAGGTGAACAGATTAGCAGACAGGGTACCATATGGGGTATATACAGACAGATGGGAGGGGCCACAGATGGACGGATGGGAGGGGACATAACTGGATGAGCTGGAGAGGGCATCAATGGGCAGATAGGTGGACTGGGGTGAGCGAGCACAGATATTATAAGTTAATATATGCCTCCTTATATATTTTATGTTAATCACCCAACTCATTTTATGCTTAGTGCTTTAACTCCACCCCTTATACAGTATATACATATATCTGCATATATATGCATATATATGCACACACACACACACACCTCTACCCTTTCAATTGCCATCCATTATTAACACTTATAGTTTAAAGATATATTAAGCTGTGCTGTTCACCCCACGCAGAACTGTCTTGCAGCCGGGGCTGAAGCCAGCTGGGTCATCTTGAGTCGGGGACAGCTAACTGCAGGCACCAGCTGTGTGCATATGAAGGGAGGAGGAGCATGGAGGAGGAACCAGGAGAGAATGAGGAGGGACAGTGCTGCTGCTTCTGTTCTGCTATCCCGGCAGTCAGTACGCAGCAGTGTAGTGCTGGGGCTGGAGCCAGCCAGGTCAGGGAGAGTAAAAGTAGCCAGGACATCTTTCTAGGGGTACACTTTGGTCAAATTGGTCAGTGGTTTTGTGATGCTCGGATAGTTTGGAACAAATCGGCGGTGATACCCACAGAAACCAAAGAATGACCGTAGCTCCTTCAATTTTTTGGGGTCAAGGCCATTTATTCACTGCATCCACTTTATCTGGGTCAGTTGCCACTCCATCTCGACTGGCGAAGTGTCCTAGATATTTGACTCGGATTGGCGCAAGCGACACTTGTCCAGTGACAGTTTCAATCCACCTTCAATCAGCCTTAACAGAACTTTCAGGAGGCGCTGAATTCTTACAAACATGATCTTAATACGATTATATTGTCCAGGTATACAATATATTCTCTGTACGCCATGTCTCCAACAATCTTCTCCATGGTTCTCTGAAAGGTAGCGGGGGCTCCCTCCACCACATGGGGCATGTTCAGGAATTCCAAGAACCCCATCGGGCAAATAATAACTGTTTTTTCACGGTCTTCAGGCTTCATTGGAATCTGGTAAAAGCCATTTCTCAGATCAAGCATGGAGAACCAGGTACTCACTTACAGGCAATCTAGGGCCTCATCTATTTTTTGTACAGTGTACTGGTCAGTTACTGTTCTTTGATTCAGTGTCTGGTAGTCTACACACATCCTTATTTTCCCACTCTTCTTGCATGACACAACTATCGGGGAAGCATAAGGGCTCTGAGACTATTATGACTTGTTCCCTAGCAAACCCTTTAAATGTTGTCCTTGAAGTCAGCAGGTGCTATCCTCCTTGAATGCTCCTTGAAAGGATTTTCTTCTGTAAGTCTGATGTTATGCTTGATTCCTTTTGCCACACCAAGTTCCCATTCTCCTTCTGAGAAGGCTTGTCCTCGAACGTCAAGTTCCTCAATGAGTGCAGCTTTATCATCAGGTGTGGTGTCCCTCTCCTCAAAGCAGGCTCTGAAGATATCCTCTCTTGACCACACAAAAATTATTTGCATTAACCTGCTCCTCTTCTCCTTCTTGCCATCTTTGTAGTATTTGATATATTTCGTGTTTGTCTCTATTATCACTGGTGTTTCTCCCCTTTATTTTGACAAGTCTGAGGGTTCCCTATCCCTATCTGGGTTATGTCCAGGTAACCCTCAAACTAAGGCAATCTAAAGTGTGCATAAACTATCAGTCTCTACTGTGATGTTTCTACTTAGTTTGAGGGTTACCTGGACATAACCCAGATAGGGATATTTTTCAGCATTCAATCCCCAGTTCACTATCCCTCTGAGCAGTTGGATGGTACTTCAGGTAGATTTTCCTCATACCAGTTTTCAAATATTATCGACACTGTGGATCCACTATCTACCAATATCCTGCATGGCTTGTTGTTTATTGATGCATTCATGTGACAAGTGGGTCTCAGCCAGTTCCCCATTCCACCAGGAATAACCCATGCCCCAGTGACTGATTTCAAGGGGGCCTATGCAGGGTTCACAGGCCTCTCTCTCCCATGTCCTGGCTCTGGGTTTTCTTGATTGGGATTGTTGTTATCCATTCTACTGCCTGAGTTTCTGTACATATTTTGGTTGCACTCATATGCAAGGTGTCCTAATCTCCCACAGTTGAAACATCCTCTATTGCTCCCTCTTCCTTGCCGCCTTATTGGGGTGTTTGGGCTTGGTGTGGGCGCTTTTGCATTCTGCTTAGTGAAGAAATCCTCTAACTTCTTATTCTGTTCCTACATCATGTTAAGGACTTTAACCTCAAACTCATTGCTCTCTGTTGTAGACTGTACTACTTCAACCTTTTTGACAGTCTTCTCCCTCATCTCTATCAAGACTTCATCCTGCTTTATCTCTTTTAATGTCATTAAATGTAGGAGGGGGCTCCTGTGCTTCAGAGCACCTCTTTTTTTGGGTAACTGGGTAGCTAGTTAAGGCTCCCCTTAAAATCTGTCTCATTATGTTCTTAATCACTTCTTTCTTTTCTACTCCTCCCTTGTCTACTATTTTATATAGTAATTTGTCCAATCGAATTAAAAAGGTGCTCAGTTTTTCTCCAGGGTCTTGGAAAGTGTGGTATAACCTTGAAGTGTGATCCCCTACATCTTCCAGGGTCCAAAAAGCACAATCAAGGGCCTAAAAGTATGTCTCTAGGATGGTATTTGGATTGCTGCGTCTAGCTGTTTGGATGTTCCCCATAGCTGGCCCTCTTAAACTTTCCACTACCCTTTTTCTCTTTATTTTATCTGGGCACTGCCACTCCTCAGCCTGCTGCACAGATGCTTCCTTCCAGGCCTCATACATTTCTTCCTCTACAAGCACTGGGACGATTCCTGAGAATATAAGCAGCCTTTGGTAGCTCCCTTCATAGTGCCACCTTTCCAGCTGTGTCACTACTCTGTCCACTATGACATCAAACTGCCCACGGCTTACATTAGTGGCTTGGCTGTCATTGCCATCATCTTCCCCATCGCCTTTCTCTTTTTCTTTATCTCTAGCATCTGAGGTGGAAGTAAATGTTTTAGCACTAGCAATCCCCTTCGGTATAACTGGTCCTATCACATGCCATATGTGAGGATACGAGTTCTTCAATCACTCAGACACCGAGCAGATGAAACCAAAATATGGTTTATTTTTATCACAGCACACACAAGTAGATAAAGTCAGGAGCAAGAGGCAATTGTAGCATATAAACGTTATCGGGTAGCAGTCCAAAATGGCAGTCCTTGTAGCAGCAGTTCCAAATCACAAAACTATCACTTATTCCACTCAGCAGTGATAGCCAAAACCTGTGTAAATCCACACAGCACGGATGCTCCACACCAGAGCTTAGTAGGATGCCCCCCCCCCCCCCTGGGCAAACTATGTGTTCCACAAGATCCAGTGGAGGGTATGACCCCTGAGCCAGGATTGCGACTAACATAAGGAGCCAGCCTGTGTACAAGTCATTTTAAAACCTTCTAAATTCCCACGGTGCACAAACCAAAAGTGGGCTTGCAGTGGGTCTCGATTGGTGGATTCAAGAGTCAGGTTTATCCCCCCTCCCAGGTACTGCTGCTGCCTCCCCCCCCCTGCTGGGTCAGGCTCCAAAGAGTCTACTAGAGTCCAGAAAGGCACAAAGGAGTGTAAATACAATTAAGGTAATTTGGTTATGTCCTGATTACCCCCTGTGGACATAACCTTCCTGTAAATAGCAGGGGAATTCGATCACCCCCTGTGGACATTTCCTGTCTGATCATATTGGGCAATATACAGTCTAATACTATGGTACACACAGATATGGGGAATAGAAACATCTGCAGAGAACAAGAGGGTACAGACGGACTAAAAAGTACATTAATCACTACACCTAATAAAATATAATAATTACAGTCTTACAGTGAGTCTGATAACCTCACACCATATTCTCCCCATTTCCCCACTAGCTAGAATCATTGCAGGGAGTAAACTAAGATCCAGTTCTCTTAAGGAATGCCACTATTGTCCCAGTAGCCAGCATGGCAGTTTATAGAAAGAATCTATGGCCACTGACTGCAGAGGAGGGGAAGCCTTGGGAGAAGGAACAGCTGTCTGACAGCTGAGCACACTGACATTATTTTTGTAGTCCTTCTGGTGGGTCAGCAAATATCACTGCCACCAATGTTCTTTGCTCAAGCATACTCAGTATATAACATATCTATTTGTCTGATTTTCAGACATTGACCGTTGTTAAACAAAGATAAATCCATGTCACACACTTTTAGTCTGTGTCTCAGTAACCTGTACATTTTATTTGCTCAGTCAACATTGCCACATCTGTACACACATGTACTGACTAAACTTTTACATTAACTACAAGCTTCTGGCTAATGCACACAACTTTCATATGTATCACCTGTATTTACAAAGAGTTATTTTACATGGGAAAATATATATGTAATATATAATCAGGCGCAAGTGGTTAATTAAATAATTAATATAAGAAACAATATATTAAATGGCAGCTCCCAATGGATTCCCAGCAGGGGATCCAATAAAACAAAATCTAGGGGATATAATTATTCTAATCAAATAATTATAGAGAGCGCACTGAATTAAGCACAAATGTTTATTAAAAAACAATAGATGAAAAAGCTCATATAAACGATTACAATTATTTAAAAAAATATAACAATAAAATCAATATGATATAAAATAGTTATAGACCACTGGGCAATCACTGATGCCCCACACAATGCTATATGAATAATGTCCAGTTGCTCTTACCCACTAAGGATGATGTTATGTCCAGTAGCGGGGAACTTGTAATTGAGTTTGATGAGATATGAGAAGACAAAGTCCATCCAGTAAGTTTATGGAAATATGTGATGTTTGATTGGGGGAAAAAAATGGAGGGGGATTTGTAGAGATGAAAAGGTGACTCGCAGAGCAGCCTCGCTGTTGGAAATAGATGTATCTGTGCTACAACCGGCAGATGATGGTAATGAGCCGGGAGCACTCCATAGTGAACCAGCGGCGCGGATAGGTGTATGTTGGAGAAGTCTGTCTCATCTACCA
This sequence comes from Crinia signifera, assembly GCF_055691185.1. Lineage (NCBI taxonomy): Eukaryota > Metazoa > Chordata > Amphibia > Anura > Myobatrachidae > Crinia > Crinia signifera. The sequence continues at coordinate 22,841,559 of NC_139217.1, read as the reverse complement.
CCGTGACGTTCTGGGGAAGAGAGCCAACGGTGGGAGTGACGGGGTACCTGCCGCACTTGGTCTCTGGGTCTGGAGCGAGTCACACCTCTCGGGGGAGCCTGTGGATGGTAAAGTCCGGGATCGCCGCAGGTCACCCTTCTGCTCACAGGTATCGGCCCCGAGGATAGGAAATAAATCTGGTGATTTGAAGCAAAGTGGTGGGTAAAGGTGAGTGCCGGGTGGTCCTCCCGGTCTTAACGCGTTTCTCCGTCGTGGGATCAGACGGTTTCCTCAGATTTCATATAGCATTGTGTGGGGCATCAGTGATTGCCCAGTGGTCTATAACTATTTTACATCATATTGATTTTATTGTTATATTTTATTGAATAATTGTGATCGTTTATATGAGCTTTTTCATCTATTGTTTTTTAATAAACATTTGTGCTTAATTCAGTGCGCTCTCTATAATTATTTGATTAGAATAATTATATCCCCTAGTTATTTTACATACATTTTCTCATAGTAGCTCTTATATAGAGTTACACACAGTAACATCCATTCGCAGGCCAGGGGAGATCGCCCACATCTTTTGATGGTTACCGACCATCGAAAGATGTGTTGCATGCACACATATGTAAGGTTGCTCTGAGCAACCTTACATATGCGTGGAAGCTCAGGGGTAAGTGATGTCAGCTGCCCACCCCCCAGCTGTCCATCATGCCCACATTAGCATGAATGCCCAGCATACTCATGGTAATGTCCATGAAACACTGGGCATTCCCATATAACACTTGGCATTCCCATATGCTAATGGAGCCGCTCACTTCCCCATGCCCCTATCTGGGTGCGTGGACCTGGTGAACAGACTTTTCGCCATGGATGCACACACCCTGCATATGTACATGTGCATAAATGCGCACAGCATGACAATAGGTCTCTGTGCGAAGGCAGGGCGGCAACAAATGGACCTGAATAAGGGCTCATGTATGCACAGCTTTATACACATGTAGGAGACACTCTACGTCAGACCAGCGGTCCGTATACTCACCTTGTGCTCATTTGTATAAAAGTCATATTTAGTTACATTTTTGTTGAAAAATATAAGCATATCATGTAACGCTTGTGCCATCATGGAGACAGCGAGATACACTTTGTAGGGAAGTGCATCAGTAATAAAAAGTACTGAAGATCCCATATTCTCCTCTGATGTACAATGTCTAAGTGGTTTGTTAAAATGTTTTTGATAATAGTAATTTTTTAATTCATTTTCAGACCTGCATTGGAAAGTAGTTAACCAGATATCCTCCAATAATGGGTCAAATGACTGATTGGATGGATGGAGACTATTTATATATTCCCGTGCCCCAGGGATTTCATTTTCAGGAAGTGAGAGAACAAGACTGCAGTTAGCTGGGACTCCTTTCCCTTCATCCATTGCAATCTCCGGGACATCTGACCACGAAGACAGAAGAATAAATGTCTTATTAGCAAACACTTGCGCCAGTGTATGAATAAACCCTACAAAGTGCATTGAGTTTGTGCCACAGATTATTATAATCTCAGTAGTAGAACGCTGAATAACATTCCTAATAGCTGACATTTTAGGATTCTCTTCACCTACTACTTGTACCATGAATTCAGTGCATATTGCATGATCAGATAACTGTCTGCTGAGTTGTTGGAGCTCCCGCTCTCCGCTCTCATCATCTGATGTAATGATCCCGACCCAATTCCACCCAAAATGTTTCAATAACAAAGCAATTGCCTCAAATTCTATGTTATTGTTGTGAATTGTTCGATAAAAATGTGGATACATCCTTCTGTCACTGAGCTCAGGGTCCTTTGCTCCATAACTGATCTAGAAATGGCATCAACATATAAATACATGATTAGTTAAAACTCAATATTATATTTTATTTTACATGTACTATATGGAGAACTTCATTACCTCTTACTGGATTTCACCTAGATATATATAGTTATCTCGGTACTTGTGTATTATCACGGCGCCCATCGCATCGCATAACACTATTAAGGTATGCGATGGCATGCGATGGGACCCGATTTGAGCCTTTCCCTGGGCTGAGTATACAATTTTAATATTGCGTCGCATGCCATTATAATGCCATGCGATGCGACGCGATCATGCCCGATTTAGGCTTATTCCCATGTTAAATGCCCCCCAGACCCGAGTTTTAATTGTATACCCCCCCTGATGGGTAATGAGTATGTTAAATGCCCCCCCCCCCCCATTGTTAACGCCACCCCACTATCAACGCCAACCCGAAGCGTGGCGAGTGCAGCGAGCCCCCGAGGGGCGGCGGTACACGTCCTCCGACCTTTTCATACCCCCACTATCCACGTCGGCGTGGAGTTGATGTTATATAGTGTGGTGAGCGCAGCGAGCCACCGAGCCCGAAGCGTGGCGAGTGCAGCGGATTATATATGAAGTCCTCTGCGTGCGCTCGCCACGCTTCGGGCTCGGTGGCTCGCTGCGCTCGCCACACTATATAGCATCAACTCCACGCCGACATGGATAGTGGGGGTATGAAAAGGTCAGAGGACGCGTACCACTGCCCCTCGCGGGCTTACTGCGCTTGCCGCGCTTCGGGTTGGCATTGATAGTGGGGTGGCGTTAACAATGGGGGGGCATTTAACATAGTCATTACCCAACAGGGCGGGTCTGGGGGGGCATTTAACATAGGAACCAGGCATCTGGGTGCCTGTACAATTAAAAATCGGGTCCAATCGCATTGCATAGCATGCGATCATATCGCATGTGATGTGACGCGATTTTTGGTCGTACAATGCCCTACGATGGAAAACATGGGCACCGTGATAATACAGAAGTACCGTTATCTCTACAGTATATATGGTTATACAATTAAAACTGTGAAGGCATGAATGATAAAATTGAGTAAATGTGGTTATATCAGGGTTGCCTACCATCCCGGAATGGCTGGGAAGCTCTTAGAAATCGTATCCCACCTCTGGCCTCCCGGGAAGGTGGGCAAGTCTACTGATTCCCTCGGAGCCGCTGCAACAAATTACATAATTTGCAGGGTATTTTCCCGAAGGGTGCTGGACTAAAAAGACGCAAATTGTGTTATTTCACATCATTGTAACCACGCGATTGGTGACATCAGCATTGTCCACGCCCCCTGGCTTGCAACATTTGTTCTCCTCTCTGGACTTCTCCTGGAGAAGCACAATTAACAGTCAGCAACCCTGGATAACCTGAATATAGGGCCTAATTCAGACTTGATCACACAGCACATTTTCTTAGCAAAAAGACAAAACCATGAGCACTGCAGAGAGAGTCATACTTGCCTACACTCCCGTAATAGCCAGGAGGCTCCTAAAAAAACAGGTTCCCATCCCAGCCCCCTGGAAAGGTGGGCAAACCTCCAACATGGCCTGGACCCCTCCACATCTCCCTCATTTGCTTTGCAAATAACACAATTTGCTGCTCTTTGGGGAGGTGGCATGGCTAAAAATCCACAAACTGCGTAATTTTAGCCCTGCCCCTTCTCATAGACCCTGAAATAACTCCAGAAGTGCTTACCTAAATACTCACAAAAGCCGTTTCTCATATTATCAAATTAAAGCCCTCTGTCTTCGTTCCGGCCCCTCTATGTCAGAGTGCATAACCTGAAAATCTGATGGCATTCTGCTTGTATTAGTCCAGAAGCCCTGCCCCCCCACCCACTATGAAGCTGGTATTTGTACAATAATTCTATATGTTAGAGATCCCAATTTACTGCAAGCTTCCTGAAAGTGCCTTGCAACAGGCTGCTCTCTATAACCTAATTTGATGGAATTTTTTTGTTTATATTTTTTTATTATACAAAGACACGTTATAAAAATACATCACATTGTAAACATATACACTTTTAACTTAAAAAAAAAAAAAAACCACACTAGTACATCATATCCTAAACCTCCCCTTCCCCCAGAAAGAAGAGAAAAAAAAGATATGGCCTTATTGCATGGGCAAAGAAAAGGTGCCTAAGGGTTTAGCCTACAGGATAAACTTTACATTCACCAGGCATAGCTAGATCTATTTCATCTCACCCCTTTTCCACTCTGCGTAACTGTCTAGCTTTTATCAATTGATAGACTGTTTCATGTCTTTAGTCACCGTCCAGACTCCTCTCTACTTACATTCAACCAGCGAGAAACAGACCTTAATCTTTACTTGGACCTGGGGGGATAAATTTTTCATAAAATCCCCCCAACTCTGAAAGAATCTGTCCTGATTCTTCGCTTTTTGTCCTTTAGGAATATATTATATAATTTCTCCAGAAATAATTTCATAGTCGGAGGCTGTGGCTGTATCCACATCTGTAAAATATTTTTTTTTGTGGCAGCTGATATGGCCAACATCACTTTTTCATTGGCCCTCTTACCCCTCTTTACTCTTTCATAGGATTTTACACTAATAATTGCCCATTTTGCTGTTATTTGGAAGTCCCTTTGTATATAGGTCTTAATAAACTGCTCTACTTTCTTCCAAAAGTGAAAAACCTCTGGGCAACCCCACATACAATGAACCAAGTCTGCTCCACTCATACCACACTTTAGGCAATTACTATCATTGGACAACCCAATTGTATTCCTTCTATTTGGAGATAAATATGCCCTGTGATAGATTTTCAGAAATAATTCTGTATAAATTGGCATTAGTAACATCTTACAGATAGAATCCAGTTGGGAATATAACTCGTTCTCAGTCATCCCCGAGAATAATTCCACCCATCTACTCATACCTGTTTTTGCTGCCTTATCTACTGACATAATTCTAAAAAAGTTTTAATAAAAGGATAAGGCTTTTTTCACAGGTTGTGGTCAAAACAAAAACTTATCTAAGTCATTACCCCAGTCCTTTTCATTGAGGCTTTGAGTAATCTCTTGTGCGTAATGTTGGTCTTGAATAAATGAGAGATCTAATGGTATAATCCCCTCATATTTTCAATAAACTCATGTGCTTCCTACTTGCCACATCAATTTGTTGGCCCACTCTCAGTATGCCGCCCTTGTCTTTCCAGCGATTAAGTGGGTAGTCAGCTTTTCCTTCTTGGAAACAAGGGTTGTCCAAAAAGTTTAAGATTATAGAAGTTTTGGAATTGATTCCTAATCTGTGGCGAGCAACATACCACGCTCTTTTTGTAGATGTTAATAAAGGGTTAGATCTGCCCCCAGACTCAATCTCCAAATCTGTAAAATGGAGAGATGCCACCAGGCCTCCCTTGATAAGGGTTGTGCCCTCTAGCTGGAAATTGGTATACTCTACTCTCTCCCAAATCCAGTCCATTATATAACGAGAATACGAGGCCAGGCTGTATCTCTCCATATTCGGAAAATCAACTCCGCCTTTTGCTTTAGGATGATACAATTTTTGGAGGCTTATCCTGGCTTTATTCCCTTCCCAGATGAACTTTCTAAATATTCTATCCATCTCCCTGATATCCTTAGTAGACAAAAGAACAGGGAGCATCTGAAGGGGATACAGAAGTCTAGGGAACATTATCATTTTGATTAAGTTTATTCTCCCCATCCAGGAAATTGGGAGTTTTGCCCATCCTTCCAGTTCTCTTGCACATTTTCTAATTACCATGCCTACATTAAAATCATACAACAAGCTAAGGTCCTTTGGGATATTCACCCCTAAATAGGTGATATACAGATGGGGCAGGTCCCATCTTGGCAGGGGATGGCGCTGGCGTCGCCAGCCGCCATCCCCCGCCAGCGCCATGGCGATGGTGAGAAGGGGACGCGCGCGCACGAGAGGCGCGCACGTCCCCTTCCGACGGCACTTCCATCCGTTCCCCCGGGTCCCCGCTGGCTTGCCGGCGGTAACCCGGGGTCCCCGCCGCCTGCCCGCATCCCCCCTAACCCCCCCCTAACCCTGTCCATCTCCCTGAGGCGGAGACGGACAGGGTTTCCGTCGCGCTGGCGACGGAGACTGAGACGCGCGTGCGCGTGAGACGCACGCGCGTCTCAGTGTATTCGCTGGCGCGGCTGCTGGCGGGTCGCCAGCGCAGACGTTCTGGCGATCCGCCAGCCAGGATGGGACCTGCCCCATCTGTAGCTTTCTGCCCATTTCAGCGAGACATCCTTTGCCCATGGTGGTTTTTTAACTCCAATTTTTAAATAAAGTGCCACTGACCCCGATGCCCTTCCAAATTCCTCCAATTTCTTTAACAGATCTTTAATCAAGGCTGCGGGGTCCGCTATATATAATATCAAGTCATCTGCAAAGGCACAAATTTTGAATTTGTGTTTCACTGTTTTAACCCCTTTCAGAATTTCCCAATTCTACAGAAAACGAATCATCGGGTCCAGAACGATGATAAAAAGAAGTGGGGAGAGAGGGCACCCCTGTCTAGTGCCCCTCTCCATTGTAATCTCTTTACTCTTATCCCCATTTATCAAGAGCACCATACATGGGTCCAGATATAAGAAACAGACCAAGTTTATAAATCTCTCCCCAAATTGTCTTGACTCCAACACTCTATACATATATCCCCATGATATTGAGTTAAATGCTTTATTTGTGTCCAGGCTCAGCAATATTCCTGAGTTGTCCCGCTCTCTCTGTAGTATATTAATTGAGGCTACTGCCATCCTAACCCCTTTTACAGAGTGACGCCCATTCAATAACCCCAGCTGATGCTCTGTGGGGATATCTCCCGCTATGCGGTGGATCCTATTCGCAATTATTTTTGCCATTATTTTACAATCTGTATTTAAGAGCGTTATTGGGCGATAAGAAGATGAATTCTGTTTATCTTTATTAGTTTTTATAATTAGAGTAGTAAGAGATGAATTAAATTGCGAGTATATAGGGGTATTATTTTGTAGATGTTGAAGTAAACTAGTCACTGGCCCAAATATTTCATCCTGCAATATTTTGTAATACTCTACCCGAAATCCGTCCGGACCAGGGGCTTTTCTGATTTTTAGGGAGGAGAGTACTGACTCTATCTCCTCTTTTGCTGCCCTTTCCATAATGGTTTGAGCAATTTGCCCCACATAGTGTTTACTATACAGGCAAATGATAAGGAAAACGTCAAACTTTGAAGTACAGGTCACCCAAATTTGTACAACTTGCCCGAATAGTGCACAAGAACTTGCATCCTATTTTAAGGACAAGATTGATTACATATGAGATAAGACGGTATGTCTTCTGCAGCCACTAACCTACTCAACTCCCTACCTGAACCCTCTGGCACTTTCTCCTCATTTGAACCCACAAATGAAAATTAAGTACAGTATCCACACTCTTCTTATTCTCCTATTACACTATCTCTCCTCTTGATACTATAGCTGCACATGTCAATAAAACTATCTCCTGTGCTTATCCCAACCTTACCTTAACTAAAATCTACAATCTCTCTCTTGCTACTGGTACTTTTTCCTCCCTGTTCAAACATGCCGTGATTACTTCCATTCTGAAAAAATACAATTCTGACTCTAAATCTCTCTCTAAATACTGTCCGTTCTCTCAGCTCCCATGCTTCCCCAAGCTACTTGAGAGACTTGTCTACTCTCACCTCACACACTTTGTAAACTCTCACACCCTATTAGACCCACTTCCGTCAGGCTTTTGTTTCCAAGACTCGACAGAGACAGCACTGACTAAAGTGGTGAATGATTCTGTCATTGCTATATCTAAAGGCCATGAATCCCTACTTATTCTTCTAGATCTTTCCATTCCTTTTGACACTGATGATAACACTCTTCTCATACAAATATTACACTCCCTAGGTCTTAATGATAAAAAAACCCTTTCCTGGTTCTCTTCTTACCTAAATGATCACTGTTTGAGTGTTTGCTTCTACTATTCCACTTAATCTTCACTACCTCTGTCAGAGTTCTGCAAGGCTCAGTTTTAGGTTCTCTGCTTTCTCTCAATCTATGCCTCATCTATTGGCAAACTAATCAGCTCTTTTGGACTTCAGTGTTGCTTGTATGTGGATGATACTCAATATATATATATATATATATATATATATATATATATATATATATATATATATATATATATATATATGGAAAACGACAATGCGCAAAGGTAATATGAATGATAATTTGGTGGCAAACGATACCAGTCTCATGGGGATAATTCCCAAAGTTCCACAAGGGTCTGGCATTTTCTATCCTTACACCTGTGGATATTTAGTTCCTTTATAGTCAACACTATGCTTGTATCTTAAGCCGGCTGCTCCACTTAAATATCCCGAATCCACACGGGTTGGTTTATCTGGAAACAAAAGAAGAGTGGGCGCTCCGATAGTGTATTACCACTTTTTATTTGAACAGGAAAGATTAAGAACAATCAGGTAGGGTCACGTACCGCAAACTGCGGCTGTTACCTGCCGCTGGTATAAAAAATAAGACAAACAGTTGGAGAGGTTACACTCCTCCTTACAGCTTCTGAGCACACGATCAACAGAGACGCTAGGCCACGCCCCTACGCGTTTCGTCACACCGGACGTCGTCAGAGGGCTGGCCTATCGTCAGACACAGTCCTCTTTATATAGTGTCAACACATGTGTAGCGAATTTGTGCACTAATTGCCTGTCAGATTCTCTGACTCTGAAACATACAGCGGCAAAGTTTCGGCATATATGTGGCGGATTTGTGCACTGATTGCCTGTCAGATTTTCTGACTTATGAGAACATAGGAAAATTCTGTGTTTTTAGGATAAAGTCCCCTGACATTATTCGCAATTGTGACACAATAATATCATAACATGGAATTACAATATAAAAATACGATAATACAGTATAAACGGATTATATAAAAATACATACATATGTAATAAAATTGTTTTAAAATATTTTTAAAATTATATATATTCTAAAGAGATTTTAAAAGAGATCATTTTTAGACTCTAAAATATATCAGCGTAACTAAAGTGCATGTGCAATAGAAATAGCAGAGAAATTTCACATGATTAAATTCTGCCGTAGTCTTCACATGATTAAGTCTGCCGTAATAATACACACCTGTCTATAGAGTGACAACAACTTATGTCAGATGTATTGCATAATACGAGTGAAACTACGAATAAAATAGCAAAGAAATTCACAGGGAGATATTCTTAAAAATAAGGTTCTAACTTTTTATCTTAGGAATGGAGTAATCTCCATCCCTTCATTCAAACCTATGGGGCACAACGTATCTAATGCGTATATCCAGTATGATTCTCTTTTAAGGAGCAGGATATCTCTATTGCCAGCTTGTACATCTAGAACTACATGTTCTAGTCCCATAAATTGCATGCCATCTGGACTACCGGCTTGATAGGTCTTAAAGTGCCGGGGTACACTATAGGATAAAATGCCATTTTTAATATTGCGGTAATGCTCCAGGATGCGAATTTTAAGCATCCTTTTAGTTTGGCCCACATACCGTTTTCCGCATGGACAAACAAGTAAGTAGACCACGTATGTAGTAAGGCAATTTATTGCCCCTTTTAGGGAGAAATTTTGTTTATTTCTACCTTCATTTTTTTTCATATTTTTCATTCCATGTGAGCACATTTTACATTTACCGCATTTATAAAATCCTTGTAGGGAAGGCATCTGATATAATTTGGCTGGTGCAGAATCTACTAACTGTAGGACCAGGAAAATTTCACCTCCAAAAAGGACTGCACTTCTCTTGGGAGATTCCATCATTAGAGGAGTAAATCTTGGAAATGTTACTAAAGCAGAGAAACAAGTAATGTGCTTACCTGGAGCAACAACTCCAAGAGATAAAGAACAAAATCCAGACATTTAAAATCCCGACAAGGTCAAAATACCGACATATAGAATGTACAGGTAAAACAGTCAACATGACTTTGTGTCAACAGGTCGCGAGGTCGACATGGTTTTTTTCACTGTTTTTCTTACCCGAATGTCGACATGGTCGACATAGACACAGTCGACCGCAATCAGGGCCGGCGCTACCCACTCAGCAGCTCCTGCAAAGCAGGGAGGCGCCATGCTGAAAAGGCGCTGTCTCCCTCCCTGCTCAGCTAAAGCTGCTTCAGCCCTCACTGTCACTGTGTCCTGCACGCCGCCCGCAGCACCTGTCTGACAGCGTGCAGGCGGCAGTATAAAGAGCTGCACCGCGCACACACTATCCTCCTCCTGCGACCTGCCCCCTCTTCCTCACGGACACTTGCGTTGAGGCATGTAGTGCTGTCTGTGAATGCCTGGATGACATGTTATGTCCGGATCCGCAACCTACCCATTGCTCCCTGCGCCTGTCAATCAAATGACGATCAGGCAGCAGCGCCGCCTCCCCTTCCTTCCCTCTTCTCAGTGTGCTGTGCCAGTGCCACTGCCAGTCCTCAACACTCCGCTCCCTCTATCTCCTCCCCTCTTCTTCCATCTCCTCCTTCTCTTCCCTCCTTTCCCCCGTCAGTCACGAGTGCTGCACATACTTTTTGTACTGCTTTCGTATCGCATCGCACACACATTGCATGCATTGCGTGCGATGCGATCTAGCCCATAACGTATGCGATTCTCACAGCGTGAATGGGCATCTTTAGTGCCTGCAACATGTTACGGACATAGCATGGAGATGGTGTATGCATACATGTACATGCACCTGAGATCCTCCATAGGATCGCATGTTGCATACACTCCCACAATCGGGCTGCAGCTTGTTGCAATGGCAATGTGAAAGGGAGCAAAATGTATGGTTTGCAGGAGGGCGCCGGACACCCTAGCACCGGCCCTGACCGCAATGTTTCGGGCATGGTGCCTCACTGTGCTCGGCACACTATTTTATTCTCCCACCACTCCCTAGTGGATGGTAGGGCATGACATGAAATACTGCCTGATGGCACATGTCGGGTCAAAAAACAGTGAAAAAAACCATGTCGACCTCGCAACCTGTCAACACAAAGTCATGTTGACTGTTTTACCTGTACATTCTATATGTCGGGATTTTTACCTTGTCGGGTTTTGTCGTTGTCGGTATTATGACCCATTCGGGATTTTGACCCTGTCAGGATTTTGACCATCGGGATTTTGACTGCATCCCGTATTTGGTCATGCCCTTTGGGTTATCCAATGCCCCAGCAGTCTTCCAGGAATTCATTAAGGATGTTCTCCGAGACTTTCTAGGAAAATTCGTAGTGGTATACCTCAATGATATACTAATATTACCAACATTACACTCAGGTCCGTCAGGTGTTGCAGAGGTTACGAGAGGATAAACGGTATGCAAAATCAGAGAAATGCGAATTCCATGTCTCAGAGATAACCTTTTTAGGCTATATAATTTCTCAGAGTGGGCTTTCCATGGATCCCAAGAAACTGAAGGTTATTTTAGACTGGGAATGGCCGGGCAATCTTAAGGCAGTGCAAAGATTCCTTGGGTTTGCCAATTATTATAGGCATTTTATCCATGCATTTGCCGATCTGGTGGCACCCATTGTTGCACTCACTAAGAAGGGAGCTGATCCCGCTAAATGGTCCCCGCAAGCGGAACCGTCTTTTGGGCTCCTTAAACAAGCTTTTGTGACAGCCCCAGTCCTGCGTCATCTGAATCCTGAACTGCCTTTTCTTGTTGAGGTAGACGCCTCAGAGGTGGGGTTGGGGCGGTTTTATCACAGCAAGATCCAGACACTGGGGAGGTACATCCTTGTGCCTTCATGTCTAGAAAGTTTTCACAGGCAGAGGCGAACTATGACATTTGCAACCGGGAGTTACTGGTGGTCAAATGCACGCTAGAGGAATGGAGACACTGGCTCGAGGGAGCTAGACATATGGTCTCCATCCTCACTGATCACAAAAATTTGCAGTACATAGAATCAGCAAAACAGCTGAACTCCCGTCAAGCTCGATGGGCGTTATTTTTTGTGCGATTTCATTTTTTCATCACATATAGGCCAGGGGCTAAAAATGTCAAGGCTGATGCCTTGTCACGATCTTTTGTTGCCTCACAGGAGGTTCATTCCCCGGAGGTTCCCATTATTCCTGCCAGGTGCATTCATGCTGGTCTTTTGCACGATTGGCAGCCCCATCTTTGGTAAGTGCAGGGACAAGCCCCAGAAGGGAAGCCTGTCTATTGTCTCTTCATTCCTTCTGGTTTGAGAAAGGGTATTCTTGCAGTTTCACAACAGTAAGCTTGAGGTTCATCCTGGCATCTGGAAGACACAAAAAACCCTCTCTCGATCGGTATGGTGGCCCCATATGTGGAGAGATGTTAAAGAGTTTGTTTCATCTTGCCCTGAATGTGCTCGACATAAGGTGCCCAGGTCCTCGCCTTTGGGTAAATTATTTCCATTGGGAACACCCTCGAGACCACCGTCTCATATTTCCATCAACTTTTTGGTTGAGCTATCGTCATCTTCAGGTCAGCAGGTGGTGTGGGTGGTAATGGATCGCTTCAGCAAGATGGCGCATTTTGTTTCTCTTCCCCGGTTACCTTCAGCAGGGGGTCTGGTAGACTTATTTATTCATCATGTGTTCAGACTGCATGGCCTTCCCATTGACATTGTGTCTGATCATGGCCCACAGTTTTTCACTCAGTTCTGGCGGTTGTTCTGTATGGCACTGGGGATAAAACTTAGTCTCACCTCAGGGTATCATCCCCAATCTAATGGTCTGATGGAGAGACTCAACCAGTCACTCAAGCAATATTTGCGCGGTTATGCCTCCAAACTTCAAGACAATTGGGTTTAGCATCTTCCCCTTGCGGAATTTGCATACAATAATACTTGTCATTCGGCATCCAAAATCTCCCCCTTTTATGCGGTTCAAGGATGTCATCCTAGGGCAAACTCCTTTTGACCCTAATTATTTGCCATCTTCTTCATCCCTGGCCACTCGCCTTACGAAGGTTTGGCAAGAAGTTTGCGCAGCTATGGAGAGAGCGATGGTCAAGGAGAAAGGGTTGGTGTATCCGACCAGGCGACCTTGTCCCTTTAAGGACAAAGTGTGGTTGTCTACTCATAATGTCTAACTGAGACAACCTTCGGCCAAGTTGGGACCAAGATTTATAGGTCCCTTTAGGATTATCAAAAAGGTCAATCCAGTTGCCAATACGTTCCACTGGTGGCTCCTGATACCTTTTTTCCTCTAAAAAGTTTACTCGCAAGATAAGCAAGGGGTCAACTCCTGTGTTGATCCAAGGTCAACCGGAATTCCGGGTGGAAAAACTATTGGATTCCAAGCTGTCTCGAGGCTGGCTCCAGTTTTTGGGTAATTGGAGGGGCTTTGGGCCAAAGGAGAGATCTTGGGTCAAGGACCAGGACTTGCACGTCCCAAGGCTTAAGGAATTGTTTTTCCGACAGTTTCCTCATAAGCCTGGATCTAGGGGTTTCTTAAACCCTTCTCAAGGGGGGGTACTGTTAAGACCCGGGGGTCCATGGGTGCGCGGACTGGTGCAGGGTCTGCAACCACATAGACTCCCCGGGCATCTGTACCTGTGGTGCAGGTCATGCCAGGGGACAGGAGCAGACAGGGCATGACTTCTGCCGGCAGACGGAGCTCCCAGACGGTTGACTAGCAACTGCAGACGCCGGGTGGCTTGGCTCATGAGTTCTGGCTGTGTCTAAGCAGCCAGGAAGCTGGGTGGTTGGCGCCCTTACTCAGCTGTTTCATTTAGGAAAGAAGGGCTTGGCTTCACTAGCCCTTCCTGATAGGCTGAGGGTTCTTTTTTATGGGGTCTGTGCCTTCTCCCAGATGCCAGTTATAATTCTCTGTTCCTGCTGCAGGGTTGCTGCAGAAACCTGCTGAGTTCTTCTTTCTGCTGAAGCCTGTCACACTTACGGACACCCTGAGACGACCATCTCTCATCTCCCACCTAGTGTCGTGAGTAGCCGGAGGCTACAGTCAGATTTCCTTGTTATCGGTCATTTGCCCTAGTGGAGGTTGGGCTTTGTAAGTCCATTTAGTTTGGTTTGGGTTGTCACCCCGCAAAGTTGTGCGGTATACAACTTCACCGTTTTGCGACGAGGTTGCGTAGGAGTTGTTGCGACAAGGGTCGCTTGGTTGTTGTGCGACAGGGTCGAAATACTTTCTTTACGGATATATTTCTGGTAACACATGTATTTAGCCTTTACCCTGTTAGAAGGTTGTGGGTGAGCGCTAATTGGTGAAGAAAAAATAAGAAAGTACAGTATGCAGTGATAATAGGAGAAAAGAAAATCAATGATAAACAAAGAGAAACAAAGAGAATAAAATACACTGTATAAAACTCAAATCACCGGATAAGAAAAAAAATACATAATTAAAATAATGTTTACAGTCTTAATAGAGTGATTGAAATGTCCGTGGCCTGCACTTTCCCTACCTATAATAGGAGACACCGGGCTATAATAGGAGATGTTGTGGAACTTCAGAATAAATGGTTTGAATACCAAAGGTTGACAACATACCAGTAAGGTTTGAAAAACAGATAAACGCATTTCGCCAAATAATTGCAGCTTCCGGCTGCCAAGGAGCAAGTACCAAATGAGTGCAAGGCAACTCAATATATATTGTCTAATTCTTTGCTGAACAGCCAGCGCTTGCATATCTTTATCTTGCATTGTTTTGGGGGATTGACAACCCCCTGCCAGAGTGTATAAGAGAAACACTAACTGAAACCCCTAGAAAAAAGGGAAACAAAACCAAAATGTGGCACAACTGTCCTCCACGGGAATTGATCCTCCAGCAGTCCAACATACAAACTTTTACCAAAGGGAGACCCCTAAGTAGGTCAGTTCAGGAAGGTAGTTAGATGGGAAATGGGGATACTGTTTCCCATCGAACGACCGTAAATGCAACAATGCATGAAGGTGTTAATAATACACAATACAGCAAGGGGAATAGCAGGGCATTAGTGTTACTGGTCTTTCTCAGTTAATCCTATTAAAGGCCAAGAAGAAAGAGGCTACATCTGTAGCTGTGACCAGACAGGATCAAGGAGTACCTTTAGATGACACACGGACCTCTTGAGCTGAACTCAAAGGACTTTATAGTGGCAAGTACAGTACATGCTCTCTTCACTGAGGACCAAACAGGAACAGGCAATATTGCCAGCAGAGAGAAGCTGATCAGAAACTCTAATAAAGGGTCAGCTAATTCGGGATTCAGTGCAGGTGTGCATGCTGCACAGAAATCCCAGTCCAGGTTACATAGCAACAGCTAAATAACAAAACTAGCAGCAGCACACCTGACACTGATGCAGTGCTGGCATCAAGGGAATGGCCAACGTTTTATAGGTGTTCCCATAAAAACAGTGGGTGTTCCCCTGGGAACACAGGCAGGTAGATGCCTGCTTTTGGCAGGTGGCTGATGTCCCATCAGCGCTTGCCCCCTTTTTGGCGATATAGAAGGTAATAAAAGTCCGTTCATACTGACTTTTATTATCGAAGGGGAAATAAATCATCCGATGCTCGGCGACCATCAAATGAATGCTCTCTCCTTCAGCCACATGTGTTCTTGGACACATCCCCTCACACACTAGCGAGGAGATGTGGGGGATGCGGGTGTTGTGGACCCCCACAAGGGAGAATAGTCAGTGGCTGTCGGGACCCCAAGTGTCATGATTTTA
The DNA here is from genome assembly GCF_055691185.1 of Crinia signifera. Classification (NCBI taxonomy): domain Eukaryota; kingdom Metazoa; phylum Chordata; class Amphibia; order Anura; family Myobatrachidae; genus Crinia; species Crinia signifera. The sequence continues at coordinate 22,826,030 of NC_139217.1, read as the reverse complement.
ACAGTCGGGATCCCGACATCGGGATAATGACTGTCGGGACCCCAACTGTCGGGACCCATCTGTCACCCCCGCATGGCCGCTGTATTTGGAAGCTACTACATTTGGCCCATAAACATGAGTGAATCTATAAACTCATTTCTGTTACACAATAACAGCACTTACCAGGGAATATCCCAATACATTCAGCAACTGTGCGATAGGAATGGTGGTAAAGGTATTGAGATCTCCAATAAATCCGGCTACTTTTCCATGTTTACCAAATGAATAATTAGGAACTTTAATATCAACTCTAGATAGTATACGTAATACATGATCGACAGCTTTACTTCCCCAGGCACAGGAATCATGCAGATAATATCCCAGAGTGATATTGGGCAGAATATCTGGGTTCTCGTTAATCTCATTAATGGAAAAGATAAAAGCCCGGACGTGTCTGTATTCTCTTCGATGTACACTGATCAAACAGAAAAGAACAGCCATTTTGTACAGTGGATATCATTTATTATTCAATTTTTTTATAAAAACTACAAATTTATATATCTATCATACAGAGGGTTGTTTTTGATCTGATTCAATTAGTACTGGTTTGGCACTGTCTCCAAGGGGTGCAGAGTCTAATGCTGGCCATACATCAGACCAACTTTTCTCCAACCATCCAACTGACCAACCGTCCAACTTGTCAGTCCAACTAAAACATCTCCCTACACAGCCTACTTTTTTCATCAGCCGGCCTAATCAAAGTGGTTTAAATCCAGGTCTATGTAGTAGACAGCAAGTGAGAAATGAACGTAAATTAAATTCTCCACCTCACACACCAGGCAACCTCATCAATGTTACATGGATCTGTTGAAATTGTTAAATGCCCCAGCAAAAGGAACTTGACTGTCTCGCCGCTAAACTGTATGACCTTGAAAACCGTGGTAGACGGAATAATCTGTGAGTAATCGGCATACCGGAAGTAGTCAAGGGGTGTGAAATCCTGGATCTTCTCTTCACTTGGCTCCCAGAACAATTAGCCCTGGACCTGAAAGGGACCCCACTGGTGATAGAGCGAGTGCACAGGATCGGCCCAGAGCGAAAACCCTCCTCTGGCTGCCCACGCCCGGTGATCATGAGACTACTAAACTATGCTGACAAAGTGAAGCTCCTGGACCACTATCATAAAACTGCACTATCCACTATAAAGGAGACCGTCTGCTCATCTTCCAGGATTCCTCTACCGTGGTTGCCAACAAGCGCAGGGAGGTTGCCCCCATCTGCACGCAGTTATTTGACACCAAAGTCAAGTTTTCTCTACTTTACCCGGCCAAGCTGGGGGTGTATGAGAATGGCAAACCGCTCTTCTTTAAAGACCATGAAGTGGGCAAGTCCCATTTCTCCCGCCCCCACACCTGACATTACTTTCACTTCATATAATTATCTCTGCTTGTGATGTATGTATCCCCCTTTTACATAGTAGGTAAGGCTGAAAAAAGACTTGCGTCCATCTAGTTCAACCTGGTATAGATATCCATTGCTGATTTGGTAGGTTCTGGTATTTTACAGACAAATTATATTTCTTATTTGTACCCATGGATGTTTTTCTCCAGTAAATGTTTGTCCAACTTTGCCTTGAACGCATTTAATGAGCCAGCCGTTACCACCTCTCTGGGAAGAGAGTTCCAGAGTTTGACTGTTCTGACCATAAATAAATTCTTTCTACTAGCTGAATGAAATCTTTTTTCTTCTAATCTATACTCATGCCCTTGTGTCCTAGATTCCTTTCTAGTAGAAAAGAGGGTGTGTGACAGTTCCTTATATTGGCCCTTGATATACTTGTACATGTTGAGCATGCCCCCCTTTAACATCTCTTTTCCAATGTAAATAGTCCCAAATTGCTTAATCTCTCCCCGTATCTTAAATTCTCCATTCCCCTAATAAGCTTTCTTGCTCGCCTTTGGACTTTTTCTAATTCTATGATGTCCTTTTTATAGTGTGGGGCCCAGACCTGCACCCTGTACTCGAGGTGAGGTCTCACCAATGCTTTATACAGTGGCATAATTACCCTTGAGTCCCTAGTTTCTATTCCCCTCTTAATACATGCCAGAATTGTGTTGAGTTTTTATGTAGCTACATTACAATGGACACTACATCCCAGTTTGCTGTCTATTTGGACTCCTAGATCCTTTTTCAAGTATGGAATTACCCAGTTCCTCTCCGCTAAGGTTGTAACTTGCACACTGGTTGTGTCTCCCAAGGTGCATAACCTTACATTTATCTACATTGAACCTCATCTTCCATTTTTTTTGCCCACTCATCTAGAATTGCAAGATCATTTTGAAGCATGGTGACATCTTCTGATGATTTGATGACTTTGCTAAGTTTTGAATCGTCCGCAAAGATGGATACATTGCTGAGTAACCCTATCCCAATATCATTAATAAAAATGTTAAACAAAATGGGCCCCAAAACCGAACCCTGGGGCACTCCACTTAGTAACGGTATCATATCTGATACGGCACCATTCACAACCACTCTTTGTTCTCTATTACATAGCCAATTCCCTACCCATCTGCAGATATTTTCACCCAATCCTAGGTTCTCCATTTTTTTAATCAATCTCTTGTGTGGGACAGTATCAAATGCTTTAGCGAAATCTAGGAAAATCACATCTACAGCATTTCCATTATCGAGGTTTTTGCTAACCTCTTCATAGAACCCTAGTAGATTAGTTTGGCATGAACAATTTTTCACGAACCCATGTTGGTTAGTACTGAGTAGACGGTGATGATCTAAATATTCCTGGATACCATCCCTTAAAAATCCTTCAAATAGTTTATCCACAATTGATATTAAACTAACGGGTCTGTAATTAGCGGGATCTTCTTTTTTTCCTTTTTTGAATATTGGCACTACCTCTGCTATTCTCCAATCTTTTGGTACTATACCTGACGATAGTGACTTGCTAAAGATATAATGTAGGGGGGTAGCTAGTTCATCCCTTAATTCCATTAATACCCTTGGATGAATCCCATCTGGCCCAGGTGATTTATTTGTTTTGAGTTGGTTAGCCTCAGTATTATTTCCTTCGGCGTGAAATCCACAATGAGATCTGGCTTATTTGTCCCGTTTGTGGTAAATGTTCTTTCCACAGTCTGCTCTCCCTTAGTAAATACTGATGAGAAGAACCCATTTAACAGTTTTGCTTTTCCCTTATCCTCAGTAACACTTTTTCCACTAGTATCAGTTAGTGGGCCTATGTTTTCCTTAATTAAACATTTACTATTTATGTATTTAAAAAAACTTCTTTAGGTTGGTTTTGCTTTCAGTGGCTATGCACTCTTCATATAATATTTTAGCTGCTTTAAAGGGGTAATCCCTTTACAAGTTTTGTTTGATTCTTTGTATTTTGCGAACGCCTCCTCATTCAAGTTATTTTTATAGAATTTACTGTTTCCTCTGCATAATTAGAGGTGCTCTCCTGCTGAGTATGGAGAAATGATAAGAGCTCTGCATCACCAATCAGTACAGCGGCTGCTCGTGCATGTAACAGCAGCGATGAACTTGCAGTGTCTGGATCAGGATCTCAGTGGTTTGCTGCTGACCACTGAGATCCCGATCCAGATACCACAATCTCATCGCTGCTGTTACATGCCAGAGCAGCCGCTGTACTTATTGGTGTTGCAGAGCCCCCATCACTTCTCCATACTCGGCTGGAGAGCACCTCTAATTATGCAGAGGAAACAGTGTATCCAAGGATATGGACACTAATTGAGCCGGACACACCATCTCGGAGATCTATCTCTCACAATTGTGCGGGACTGGTAAATATAAAGCCTTGCTTAAACAAGTAACTAATTGATGCCTCTAATGACTTTCAATTCATCCAGCCTCATACCAGCTATTATGCTTGAAAAAGCCTCTATGGGTAAATGTTGTATGTCATGTCATGTATGTCTTGTTATGCAATTGCTATGAAAAACTTATAAAGTGCACATATAAGTGAATATTATTATATATTTTTTTATTTTTATATATTGTTTTAATAATTTTTTATACTGGGTAAAATCTATTGCTCATTATTGTGCTATACACCACTGCGCCCCCTGAAAGTACATGATAGTGCAAACTGCATGTTCTTTTCCTTTCCCTGTTCAGCTTGAGTTACACAAACTCTGACAGGGGGCAGCAACGGTGCACAGCTGTGCGACCCTTCAAATTCATCAAACCAGCGCTCCTATTTAGCCCTTTGGGCTTTGTTTCCTTTGTTTCTTACTATGATTTCCGGCTTTTTCAATGCATGTACTATGATTTCCGGCTTTTCTAATACACTGTACGTGGTTTCTGTAATTTTCAAAGCATTTACTATGATTTCCGGCTTTTTCAATGCATGTACTATGATTTCCGGCTTTTCTAATACACTGTACGTGGTTTCTGTCATTTTCAAAGCATTTACTATGATTTCCGGCTTTTTCAATGCATTTACTATGATTTCCGGCTTTTTCAATGCATTTACTATGATTTCCGGCTTTTCTAAAAAACTGTACATGGTTTCTGTCATTTTCAATGCATTTACTATGATTTCCGGCTTTTCTAATACACTGTACATGGTTTCTGTCATTTTCAATGTATTTACTATGATTTCCGGCTTTTTCAATGAATTTACTATGATTTCCGGCTTTTCTAATATACTTTACATGCATTTACTATGATTTCCAGCTTTTCTAATACACTTTACATGGTTACCGGCTTTTTCAATGCATTTGCCACTCTTCCTTATGTATATGTCCTGACAACGTGGGGGATTGGCCCCGAAACGCTGACTGACCGATATGGAATATATTTGGACCACTTCTTCACCAGCAAGTTGCAGTCCCTGAGTGCCCGTTCTTTTGCTTTCTATTGATGGTACTGTGCATAACAGATTCCAGAGGTTGGCACTAGGGCCAGATTATCATTTATTTATTTATTTATTTATTATTTATTAACAGTTTCTTATATAGCGCAGCATATTCCGTTTCAGCTACAATAAGACATATAAATACATATACATACACACACACACACACACACAGGGTTTGTATAAAGATCAAATTCGTGAAAAACATTTATTCCAGATATCGCTACAAACAATTCAAGCAAATAAAACTCAAGTGGTTGAATATTGTTGTTCTTGGCAAAGAGAGCTCCTCCCAGCTCCTCCCAGCTCCTCCGAACAAATGTGTCCATTTGCTAAATAAATGCTGCCTGAGATCAGGTCTGATTTAGGCACTTGGAGAATGGAGGGACCCTTCATTTAAAACTAAAAAAGGAAACAACCAGAGACCAGCCTGGATTGCACTACATTACCTGAGCTTTTTCTTATGCTGCAGATGCTATATAACATGTATACAGTATATCTTGTATGGCACTTACGCTAGACAAAGCAGCCTGGGTAACCTGAAGGGGTTTAGATGTAGTTGTGCCCAGCCATGGACAGTGAATATTCCACCAATAATGAGATCTCCTTCCTGGTAATATTCATATGGAAATATATATGTTGCATATTCATAAAGGTCACAGGCAGGGTTCCGTGTCCCAGATGTGCAGAGTGGAAGGCTCAGGACGAACAGCCATGGTATTTGGTGTAATATATTACATACAATGTTACTTGGCTGCAAGATTGTCCTGGTTTTATCTTCTTTGAATCTTTTTTCTGACAGCTGCATAATTCTAATGGCGCTGTAAGGACACAGATACATTATATTATTTCCTGCTCAATTCCAGTCAATCTGTGTTATAATAAAAACAATTGTGGCATTGCTCATATGTAGAGATACAATTATCTTGCACTTGCACCAGCTTACCGCTGAACATGGAGATCGGGGGTTTTCATGTGCAAGATCACACAATTAGGACCTTATTCTGGTTCCATCGAATGAGGTGGAGCGCACACGCAAAACTAAGCCACTCTCAGGTGTCTTAGGTTTGCATGTGCCCTGTGCGAGGACAGGACGGGCAGATGATAACTGATGATGTCAGCTACCCACCCCCATCACCGCATCACGGCTGCATTAGAATGGGAAAGCCCAGCATCTGCATGGGAACACCCTTGAAACATTGGGTGTTCCCATGGGTTTCGATTAAACGCCGCCTCCCCACACCCCCTGCCCGCACTGGTGGGTGCAGGAACCTACAAACACTCGCCGTGGCCACTCGCACCTGCATGCAAATGTGCAGAAATGCACATGCGCAGATGAAAAATATCGCATTCGCATGTGAATTCGCATGCGAGCATATGAACCAGAATAAACCCCAAAATACTATATATAAGTTTAGCGCACCTCCCAGAGATGGGTCTTATGCAGAGACAAAGATACAGTATATATTTATCCATACGTAAGTTGAAAACAGTCGATATGAAAAGTTACTGTTTCTTTCAGTAATTAAATAACTAATTTTAATAAAGAAAGTGCAATATTCCTCTTAAATACTTTATCGCTACTGGTACTATTACTTTAATAAACATTTGAACAAAAAATACTTGAGCACTAAACTCCGCCTTGCTGCTGCTAGCCCCTCAAAAATAGGTCAACTTTAAACTATAAAACAAGAGAAATTTTGCGAAAGTCTGAGGGTCTCCCGTAGCGCTAGACCTTAGGTTTAGACAGAACTTAATGTCTCAGAATAGTCCCAATAAACCATTCAAATCCCAATTGATGACAAACCAAGTCCTCTTAATTTTAAAAGGGAAAATCACTTTTTATTATGTGTAAAAAAAACCGCAGAAATAACATACGAATAAAAAAGTATTGAATATAATACAATAATATTTGATCGGGACCAGGAGAATTTTAAATAACGGATTATTCCGTATTTCGGAATATTTTTATATTTCAGTGATGTATCTTGAAGTATCTTGCATTTATGCTGTATAAACACATCAAACACATGAAATACACACAAATATGTTTTATTTGTGCATAAAACAAGGTTTCAAAACATGAAACAAAGTTTGTCTACTTTTTAGGTACTGAATTTGAATGCCAAGCAATCAATATCTTGCACATATATAGTGGCAGTTAATATATATATATATATATATATATATATATATATATATATATATATATATATATATATATATATATATATATATATATATATATATATATATATATAACGATACAAGTCTGCCGGCACTCAAATTTCCAATAATGCAGCTGGCCCCGGTGCCAGAAAACAAAGTAAATAAATATTGATCTAAGAAAAACGGCACTCAGGAGGCAGGATGGTGAAAGCACAAAAAGGTGTATTCAGGTCATTAGGACAAGCTTTCGGGGGTATTAGCCCCTTCGTCAGGTCAAACACCTAATGCTGGTGAACCCCTGCTGCAGGTTATTGCTCCAGATCTCTCTGCTAATTCTGTTCATCTGGCGAAATCCTTGACAGTTTACACTATACTAGGACCATTCCTTGTCCCTTTTCGATTGCTGAAAGTACACCGGATTGATTCTGAGGCATCAAGCTCCAGACAAATTGTATATAGGACACACATAGTCACTGCTGATTGCAATGTCCACCCCTGATGAAGTCATGACGTGACGAAACGCGTTGGGATACTGTGATCAAGATTTCCTGAATTGAACAGCAATTATTTATGTTCATCATTTGTATACTTGTGATACCCTAATAAGGGCTTGTTTTATTTCTGTACATTGTACATATATTTATATTAAATATCAAATGTTTAAATCTACATCGATTGTATACTAGTGCACTCTGATACCCCCCCTTTATATATATATATATATATATATATATATATATATATATATATATATATATATATATATATATATATATATATATATATATATATAAACAATGGATAAAGATAGCGGCGACTAATTGTTTAAAAACAGATTTAAAAAGAGGTTACTGATCTGGAATAAAAAAATATTTTAGAGGTATTCTTATAAAAATAATAAATTTATTTCAAAGGGATAAAAAGGAGCAATTTCTTAATAAAACAATGTGGACAATAGTTAGACATGTATATAAATATAAAAATAAGATCGCTTAACTTAAGGATGTATTTGGAGGCTAGGATCACCCTAGTGATCAGGGTGATCCTAGCCTCCAAATACATCCTTAAGTTAAGCGATCTTATTTTTATATTTATATACTTGTCTAACTATTGTCCACATTGTTTTATTAAGAAATTGCTCCTTTTTATCCCTTTGAAATAAATTTATTATTTTTATAAGAATACCTCTAAAATATTTTTTTATTCCAGATCAGTAACCTCTTTTTAAATCTGTTTTTAAACAATTAGTCTCTGCTATCTTTATCCATTGTTTACATTTTCCTATGAGCAGCTTACCACTGCTCTTTTTTTAAAGACTGGCAGACACCCTTTATTGAGGGAATATTGTTTATTTATTGAAATTTGGGTAAACACAAGTGGCGCTTCTCATCCAATCTTCACACATATATATATATATATATATATATATATATATATATATATATATACATATACACAACGAAGAGGCCGGCACTCAGGTCTGTAGGTTGATGCCTGTTGCTTGCTCCGGTGCCCTCTTTCAAAAGGGATGTCCTTGAGGAATATGCAGCAACGAATAAGTGGCACTCGGAGGCTTGTTTAAATGGTGAAACAAACAGGAATATTTATTCCTGTTTGTTTCACCATTTAAACAAGCCTCCGAGTGCCACTTATTCGTTGCTGTATATATACATATATATATATATATATATATATATATATATATATATATATATATATATATATATATATATATATATATAATGTCCTCAGTGGTGCTGGTACAGATGTCCCCAGTAGGTTTTTAGCAAAAAATATAAAAATAAATCACTTTCTGGAATGTATGGTTTTCGGAATAATTCGGTTAACGGCTATTCAGATACGGGATACTTAACCTGTATTTTGGTGGCCGGTGCATAAAGGGAAAACTTCCCCTTACCTTGTATCTTGGGTGCGGATCAGGTTCCTCTGAGCTTCTGATATCCGGTGGGCAGGAGGTAAATATTTCAATGAAAGGGACACTGGTTAGTGAAAGTAACTCAGGTTTATTGAGGGTTTGGCAGGAACGGGTTCGATACCTCACCACTGACCCCCTCAACTGAATAGTGAACACAAGATAATGCACTTTGTTTAAACATGAACCACTAACAATGATCTATACTGGCACTCCCTGAATAAAAGGCACATTAACGGATAATAAATATCACTTTCAAATGTAAACATACTCGGCACTTGTGGACGTGCAAATAATTATCAATAACAATAAGAATTCAGAATGTATTCGATCCTAACGAGTCCACTAGGATGTCTATGCCTTTGAGTGTTCAAGGTACTCTGCTGCCCACTCTGGGTCAAACACCCCCACTTTACTGTTACTCCTGGGTTAACTCAGGTTGCAATGGTACCACTAACACTGAAGGCCACACAGTCAATATTCACAGATCAACTATTAAATAAGCATGTAACCTGAAACTTCTGTAATGATAGACAACAGCTTCAACCTCCAGTACTATCCCCTAGTGGGTACCTGGGGTAACATTACCGCAAATCAACTCAGTCCCGAATGACCTGTGCACAGGGATTTTGGGCAATGTTTGTCTACCATGCCGAAATATCCAGTGAAATTAATGGTCCCAATCAAGTCTCTGCACTTCCTTTAAGAAGGTGAATTATACTGTAAACGGGCCCAACCCGGCCAATGGAAACAAGTACTTATTCTAGTAAAAGACAGGAGGTTACTCTATTCGGCCACAAGATGGCACTGTTCCCTCATAAATCAATGAGTCCAGGAACACAGGTGCTCTGCAATAGGGAGTATATTAATGTAAGCAAGGCTCAAAGAGGTGCCCGGTGGGATTAATATTTCCTGTTGGGTCCCTATACTTCTCTGTAAAGGGCTACTGTATTGGCACTCACAGTTGAAGTCTATTGGGCTCAAGTTCTCTCCTGAGTGGGGTTTGTTCCATCAGTGTGTCACAGGCAAGGGGAAGTTGAAAGGGCAGGCTCGCTTGGGCACTGCAAACTGTGGGAGGGTATAGTCTAAGGGGTCCCCACAAACAGATAGCACTTTCCCCTGGGTAGTGAGATGGCGCTCAGCGCTACACTGTACCTTGCTGCAGCTGGTGGTGGCCCCCGGCATCCACGTGTCAGGTTGTCACGAGCAGGAAGATGGTTTCACTGCTCCGTTGACCTCTCTCTCTCTGTGCTGGGCGGTGGGGTTCCCCGGCGGCTCTGTCCGCTCTGATTGGAAAGGCCTTGCTAGTCCTCCAGAATAAGGTCCTACTGTATATTCTTCCCTGCAGGTTATGACAACTTGGCAAACTGAATGATCTCTCAGTAGCTACCTCCCATGTCGCATGTGTCCACTGTTGATTATGTTTTATGTTAATCCTTTGAGTGCCAAGGGAATTTGTCTAAATTGATGTGAAAATTGCCAAGCAAACATTTGTATTCATCATAATGACCCGGAATGTTTACCTTTTATAGAAAGTATAATATTTTTTTACACAACATTTTTTATTTGTTGTGCATCTCTCACAGAGATGTTGGCCCTTTAACACAAAGGGTTAATGTAGAAAAAAGCACAGGTGACTGAAGCCTGCCACTAATGAAAATATATTCCACAGCCAAATCACATAACACTAATTAACATTGTAAAATCAACTGTAAACCATCTTCCATCAGATTAAAGTTATAGTTGTCCAAAGTCAAATATAAATATGTATGCACAATGACCGCAAAACCCTTCAGCAAAACAAATGTACTGTAGACAAATATACTCTGTACTCTATTCATGGCAGCCCAACGGCATGAGGCTCTCCACACTAAGGACCTTATCCAGGTCCATTTGCAAGGGCTTATGCATGTGCACGGGGTGAAATGTTTTTTGCCTGTGCATGTGCATGAGCTGGGTGCAGGCACCCACGGCGAACATACTGTTCGCAGGGTGCACGCACCCATCCTTGCAGGCAGAGGGTGGGTGGGGGGCATGGGGCACTGGGGTGGCCCATTAGTATATGGTAACACCCAGTGTTTCATGGGTGTTCCCATGACAATCCTGGGCGTTCTCATACTAATACGGCCGTGATGGACATTTTAAAACCTTTTTATATTTTTAAAAATTCTTTTTTTCAAGCTAGACAAGCGAAATGTAAAACTAAAACCATGAGAATATATTATATGACATTTCTGCAGCACAGATTCTATGTAACCCATGTGACATCCTGTAAGTGACAGATGCTCTATTATACAGTGTAATTGCTTTCTCCTATTCCTATGAGCCTCCGGCTGCAGAACCGGCTCTGATTACAGACAGATTGTGCCCAGATCAGATTCCTACTCACAGACCAAACACTGAGAGCGGCACCACTAATCCCAGCACTGCCACACAGGAGGAAAGTCCATATTATATACCAGGGGCCAGTATATGGCATCATAATGTATACCACAGGATTTATGGGTAATTCATCCAGCTGCAGCATCTGCATCATACTATGGGGGTTATTCAGACCTGATCGCTGCTCTGCCAAACAGGAGGAAAGTCCATATTATATACCAGGGACCAATATATGTCATCATAATGTATACCACAGGATTTAGGGGCTAATTCATTCAGCTGCAGCATCTGCATCATACTATGGGGGTTATTCAGACCTGATCGCTGCTCTGCCAAACAGGAGGAAAGTCCATATTATATACCAGGGACCAGTATATGTCATCATAATGTCTACCACAGGATTTAGGGGCTAATTCATCCAGGTGCAGCATCTGCATCATACTATGGGGTTATTCAGACCTGATCGCTGCTCTGCCAAACAGCAGGAAAGTCCATATTATATACCAGGGACCAATATATGGCATCATAATGTATACCACAGGATTTAGGGGCTAATTCATCCAGCTGCAGCATCTGCATCATACTATGGGGGTTATTCAGACCGGATCGCTGCTCTGCCAAACAAGAGGAAAGTCCATATTATATACCAGGGACCAATATATGGCATCATAATGTCTACCACAGGATTATGGGGCTAATTCATCCAGCTGCATGCAGTATGTAAGATCAGAAGATTCAGCTAAAGATCCATGGAAGCGCGCATCGGACCGATATCGGCCGATTTTCGACCGATTATCTGTAAACATCTGACAATATACTGTCCGATTTATCGGAAATCGGCCAATCGGCCCAAAAATCGTCCTAGTGTGTGGGCACCTTAAGTTGTGCACATAAATTAACCTTCGAATATTTTGTCCATCCTGGACAAAAGATTTCAAGCAAGCGCAGATCTTTACCAAAGATTTTTCTTGTTGATCCTATGTGAGTTCCTATGGATCTTTTTTTAAATCTTCTGATCTTTCATGCAGCAGAAGATTTAGCAAAAGAACCACGGGAGCGTGCATCGGACCGATATTGGCTGCTATTCAGCCGATTATCTCTAAACATCTGATGATAAATCGGCTAATCTGCAAAAATATTGTTCTAGTGTGTGGGCACCTTTATGCATCATACTCCAAAAGCCATAGATTCCCGCAGATTTAGTGCATACAGTAGCTGGGATATGGGCTGAGAATACACAGTAAAAATTGTGGCAATGCTGGCATATTAATACATACAGTAGGAGCAATTTTCATCTTTGCTCCTTTGGCCATGGCTAGCCATGGCTATTCTATTGTTCTCAGCTGTAATACATATTGTATTGCAGCTGAGAACAATAGAATAGCCATGGCTAGCCATGACCAAAGGAGCAAAGATGAAACTTGCTCCTACTGTAGGCCCCTTAATTTTTCTATAAATGATTTTATAGCTCTGTATAATGTACAACATCTGGTGTTACCTCCCAGATATTGCTGTAATGTAGCAGAGATCCTGTGACTGCAGATCCCCATAACAGATCAGTGTGAGATGTCTGGGACATTACTGTAATGTAGCAGAGATCCTGTGACTGCAGATCCCCAGAACAGATCGGTGTGAAATGTCTGAGACATTGCTGTTATGTAGCAGAGATCCTGTGACTGCAGATACTCAGAACAGATCAGTGTGAGATGTCTGGGACATTGCTGTAATGTAGCAGAGATCCTGTGACTGCAGATCCCCATAACAGATCAGCGTGAGATGTCTGGGACATTGCTGTAATGTAGCAGAGATCCTGTGACTGCAGATACTCAGAACAGATCAGCGTGAGATGTGTGGGACATTGCTGTAATGTAGCAGAGATCCTGTGACTGCAGATCCCCAGAACAGATCATCGTGAGATGTCTGGGACATTGCTGTAATGTGGCAGACATCCTGTGACTGCAGATCCCCAGAACAGGTCAGTGTGAGATGTCTGGGACATTGCTGTAATGTGGCAGAGATCCTGTGACTGCAGATCCCCAGAACAGATCAGTGTGAGGTGTATGGGACATTGCTGTAATGTAGCAGAGAACCTGTGACTGCAGATCCCCAGAACAGATCAGTGTGAGATGTCTGGGACATTGCTGTAATGTAGCAGAGATCCTGTGACTGCAGAGCCCCAGAACAGATCAGTGTGAGATGTCTGGGACATTGCTGTAATGTAGCAGAGATCCTGTGACTGCAGATCCCCAGAACAGATCAGTGTGAGATGTCTGGGACATTGCTGTAATGTAGCAGAGATCCTGTGACTGCAGATCCCCAGAACAGATCAGTGTGAGATGTCGGAGACTAATCCTTCTGTACACTGAGCACGGAAAGGGAACACTTTATATTGGGAATATGCTTCTGTCATCTCCTAAATAATAACATTCTTCACATACTGTAGTTAATACGATTAAAAGATACCTTTTTACAAATGGGGGAAAACACGATTTTGTTTCAAGTTAGAAATTGGTATACTGTAGTCAGTAACTTCATTTAGCATTTGGTAGATACTGGGTCTAGTTTTCTGGAGGTGAGAGATGCCTGCCAATTTCAACTTTGTTTTGAAAATGTCAGTCATTTATAATGCATAGTTTGCCCTGTAAATAATTGCTAACAAAATGTCCAAGATTAGCTGTCATCCCGCACCTCCAACTTGTACCTACTGTACTAAATATGGATGTGTGTATGAATTCTGTGAGTGGTCTGAGATGTCCTGTAAAGGTGCCCACACACTAGAACGATTTTTGGGCCGATTGGCCGATTTCCGATAAATCAGCCGATATATCGTCTGATATTTACCGATAATCGGTCGAAAATCGGCCGATTTTTGTCCGATGCGCGCTCCCGTGGATCTTTAGCTGAATCTTCTGATCTTACGTGCTGCACAAAAGATCAGAAGATTTAACAAAAGATCCATAGTAACGCACAGGGGATCTTAAAATAAATCTTTGGTAAAGATGTGCGCTTGCCTGAAATCTTTTGTCCAGGTTGGACAAAACATTTCAAGGCTAATTTATGCGCACATCTTACGATCGCAGATCTTTCTAGTGTGTGGGCACCTTAAGGGTTATGTAGCATCTTCTGTACTCACATTATGCAGATGACACTGGAGACGATGTTCCCTCCGCACCTCCCTGAATACGTCCTTGAAGCCTCTGTGAATATTATGTCACTGCTGATACCTTCCTGAGTATTCCCTGTATAAACCTTCCCTACAGGGTGACTGTGAGCTGCAGAGTTCTGTGTGTCAAAGCTGCAGGGTGTCACACACAGAATCAGTGTAAGTAAGAGATCAGTTACAGTGTAACAGATGCTCAGGGGCATTCTATGGGGTTCTCCTCTCTTCCCAGCCTGATCCCTGACAGCTGCACCAGTGTGTAATAGAACAGTCAGGGTGCAGGTGAGAGAGGAGATTCTGGGAGCCTTATATTCCTTCTAAGCCATTCTCCTGTCACAGACCAATAAAAATAGAGGAACATTTATAGAACAATGATATATTTCAAAAGATTAATAATACAATTAAAAAGAGAGAGAGAAATGAACCACAAAGGCTCACTATACATAGAACTTGGTTTGTGGTTTTCACAGAACAAAAATAAGCTTCTTTTGCATTATTGACTGTGGTTGGAGTGCTGCATGCCTTGGATTATATATATTGGAATATATATCTCATATATTTGGCTACATCTGTCACTCAAAGTGTGTGTGTGTATAACGCTGGGTGGAGCCTCTGATTTAGCCCAGTGAGCCCACTCAGACAGTGCCAGACACTCTCTGCCTCCCCATGTTGCCCAGCACTGCTACTCCACAGCCACCAGGTGAGCGCCCCCCCGCCACACCCCCCCCCCTCGCGCCCCCCCCCCCTCCCGCGATTCATGGCAACCCCCCCACTGCGACCCCTCACGCGATCCGCGGCAAAAACACCCCCTCCCGCAATTCGCTGCAAAAACACCCCCCTGCGACCCCCTCCCGCGATTCGCGGCAAAAAGAACCCACCCGTGACCCCTCTCCCGCGATTCGTGGCAAAAACACCTCCCCCTCCCCCGCAACCCCCCCTCCCGCGATTCTCGGCAAACACCCCCCCCCCGCGACCTCCCCTCCCGCAATTCGCGGCAAAAAGACCCCCCGCGACCCCCCCTTGCGCAATTCGCGCCCCCCACGACCCCCCTCCTGCGATTCGCGGCATGCCCTCCCGCAATTCGCAGTAGCCCCAGGATTAAATGGCACATGCAAAACACTGACATGGCTATGGTCGACAATGAAAGAGATTGACATGAGTTTTTGAAGATTTATTTTTAATTTTTTTAATGTTTTCATATTCATTGTCATGTGTCGACATGGACACCAATGAAGTGCCACACTTATGTCAACATTTACATGTGCTGACCTTTATGTGTTAATTTTTTCTTGTGGCGATTCGCGTCACCCCCCCACCCCCACAACCCCCCCTCCCGTGATTCGTGGCACCCCCCGGCACCCCCTCCGCGCCCCCCCCCTCCCACAATTCGTGGCAACCCCCCACCGAAACCCCCGTGAACCCCGCCCTCCCGCAATTCGCGGCAAAAAACCCCCACGACCCCCCCTACTCCCGCAATTTGCGGCACCCCCCCCCCCCCGCGCGATTCGCGGCAGCCCCAGGATTAAATGGCACATGCAAAACACTGACATGGCTATGGTCGACAATGAAAAAGGTTGACATGAGCTTTTGAAGATTTATTTTTAATTTTTTGAATGTTTTTTTATTCTGTGTTGATTTTTTCTTGTGGCAATTCGCGTCACACCCCCCCGCAACCCCCATTTCTGCGATTCACGGCACAAACACACACCCCGTGACCCCCCCTCCCGCAATTCGCGGCACACCCCCGTGACCCCCCCTCCCACAATTCTCCGCAATCCCGCCCCCGCTACCCCCATCCCGTGATTTGCGGCAACCACCCCCCCACCCCCACGCCACCCCCCCTCCCGCGTTTCTCTGCAACCCCTCCCCTCCCACGATTCGCAGCAACCACCACCCCACCCCCGCAACCCCCCCTCCCAAAATCCGCGGCACCCCCCGCGACCCCCCCTCCCGCAATTTGCGGCACCCCCCGCGACCCCCCCTCCCGCGATTCGCGGACACCCACGTTGCAATACAGGGCATCTTTCATACAATTCTAACCATATTTCTCATATACAAACGTTCACAAATTAAGGGGGCGCAGCCCCTTACGACGGTGTGAAGAGCGCCCGTAGGGCGCGATGAATCACCTAGTATATATATATATATATATATATATATATATATATATATATATATACACACACGTAGCGGTGAGGACCGGCACTTGGACTGATATGGAGAATGATGGGGGTGCCTTCCACAATGGGTTATATAGAAGCGAATTAATCCAAATAAATGGAGAAACAGGAGGCTGCACTCTCAACGTGAAAAAAGTGTATTAGGTCAAATCATAACACAGTGAAAAAACTCAGCCTGTACGTCAACGGTCAACATCAGGACAGCTGGTCGGTGCATAGTGTCAACATAACAAAGCAGTGCAGAACATATATATATATATATATATATATATATATATATATATATATATATATATTCCAAAGACAAAAAACCTTACGGTTTCACATGTCCCATTAAGGCTTCTTACACATGATCTGGCATTTCTGAAACCTGTTGTAACTCTTCCACTCAAACGCCAAAAAGCAATGAAATTCCGATCATTAAGGCTGACGCCTTAATGGACGTGTTCCTTGCGCAATACAGATATGGTACGCCATCACAGCCTGTGGGTAAGTGCAGATTCAGCACTCTCACAGAGTGAGATTGCTGTCACTCACACAATGGTGGAGCTGCTAATTCACAGATTTGTGTGCTCATTGGAATACACACATGCAGTCTATGCAACTGATCCTAAGACCCTTACCTGGACTACGTCGCCCCGGGACAGGTGAGTATGGTTTCCTTCCACAGCTTCCTCCATGGATTTCGTCGGACTCCGGACGCCATCGCCGACAGTGACGTCGACTTGAAGAAGGACGTCGACATGAAGAAGAACGCCGACACAGGACTGCAGGACATCAGGACCAGGGCTACCTACGGAAAGAAGATAGGTAAGTATCACTATGTGTGGGCTTTGTATGTATTAAAGTTTTATTTTAAATGTGTGTCAGTGTGTTTTATTGTACTATTTTTAATACTGTGGCACTACAAGACCCAGCGGGCCCTTTAATGCCCCGCAGGCTGGGACTTGTGGTTCTCCAAGTCCCAGCTTGCGGGGAAGGCTTGCTGGGACTCATAGTGCCCCAGTATTAGACAATAGATTATTCTATTTTTTACACCACAATCAGCTCGATGCCCACCGCCCAGGGGCATCGAGGACAGCACCAGACTTCAGCCTGGTCAGGTAAGTCCTGGAGGGGGGGACCCCTTTATTGGGGGGGGTCCCCACTCCCCCAGGGCCCCTGGCCAGGCTGACTGGTCGGTAGGGTTAATGTTTTGGCCGCGGGACCTTATATCATAAGTGTCCCCCGGCTGTGACATTACCCTGCTGGCTGATTTGGCCTGTGGCTGGTTCTTAAAATACGGGGGACCCCTAGTCATTTTGTCCCCCGTATTTTGGGAACCAGCCCCGGACCTGGAGCCTGGGGCTGGTTGTTAAAAATCGGGGAACCCCTATTTGTCGGGTTCCCTGATTTTTAATTACCGGCCCCGGCTCCTTCAGCCTGGTGCTGGTTACGGCTGTGGGGGGAACCCCACGCTGGTTTGTTTTTCAATTATTTAATTTTTCTATTTTTTTACACTAAAGCCTGCACCGATCTGACTAATCCGTGCAGGCTTAAAGCAAATACGACAGGGAAAGCAAAGTGTATTTTCCTGTCGTATTTGCGTGGGTGTTTTACACCACTTAGCAGCCGTATTATCAGTACGGCTGCTTAGTACATCAGGAACCACCATTCTTTTGAATGGTGATTTCTGTCGTATTCTATCGATGGTGTAGACATTCGTATTTGTAAATACAAATACGAATGTTCCATCTTTAGGAATACGAATTGTTGTATTTTCGGGATTGTAAATCCCGAAAATACAAATCCGTAAAAAAAAGGTGTATTTCTCCCTACGAATACACCTTTTTTCTACGAATCCATTTTGGTAAATGTCCCCCAAAAGGTCAAAGGAGGAATTGATAAGATAGAAAATCAAATTAAAACAAGAAACACAGCAGACTTTGAAATTCACTTTATTATAAAGTAAACACAGATTTGGATACATTTGCAATAAATCAAGCAAATTCAATATAGCAATAAACAGATCACAGAGACACTTTTAAATCTTTATTAAACCCTTTTCTTTCTATATCTTTACCTTGTTTTTAATAATTTCGCTACTTATTATCCCTTGCAAAGGGAATATATACATAAAGGTTGCATACAATTAATACAATTGAGAACCTCGAATATAAATGATGACCGGTTAGGTCAATGTGTAAATATACACCAATAAAATATAAACCTATTTTTAAGTATGTTTTTATAAAAAGTCTAAAACAGAAACCGTGGGTGAGGAGTGCGTCCCACTTAAACTGATTTCTTTTCTTTCTCTTTGTTTAAAGTGCGTAAATATCAAATCAAGGGACTGCACCCTAGCAGGTCAGGAATTATATTTGGATAAAACTCCTGGCAGGCTGGCATCTTAACCACCCACAAAATAATAAAAATTATT
Organism: Crinia signifera; assembly: GCF_055691185.1. NCBI lineage: Eukaryota > Metazoa > Chordata > Amphibia > Anura > Myobatrachidae > Crinia > Crinia signifera. The sequence continues at coordinate 22,806,908 of NC_139217.1, read as the reverse complement.
ACTATTAAATTTATGGTGCGGGTCTTCCAATCCCTCTCTCTCCAGGTGGTTAGGGTTATAAGCTGCGCGGCGTGTATAGTTAGGGTTATAGGCTGCGGGGGGTGTGTGTGTGTATGGTTAGGGTTATAGTCTGTGGTGTGTGTGTATGGTTACGGCTATAGGCTGTGGGGTGTGTGTGTGTATGGTTACGGTTATAGGCTGTGGGGTGAGCATGGTTAGGGTTATAGGCTGCAGGGTGTGTGTATGGTTAGGGAAATAGGCTGTGGGGTGTATGTGTATGGTTAGGGTAATAGGCTGCGGGGTGTGTGTATGGTTAGGGTTATAGGCTGCAGGGTGTGTGTATGTTTAGGGTTATAGGCTGTGGGGTGTGTGTATGGTTAGGGTTATAGGCTGCAGAGGGTGTGTATGGTTAGGGTTATAAGCTGCGGGGTCTGTATGGTTAGGGTTATAGGCTGTGGGGTGTGTATATGGTTAGGGTTATTGGCTGCAGTGTGTGTGTGTGTGTGTGTTTGGTTAGGGTTATAGGCTGCGGGGTGTGTGTATGGTTAGGTTTATAGGCCGCAGGGTGTGTGTATGGTTAGGGTTATATGCTGTGGGGTGTGTATGGTTAGGGTTATAAGCTGCGGGGTGTGTATGGTTAGGGCTATAGGCTGCAGGGTGTGTGTTTATAGTTAGGGTTATAGGCTGCGGGTGTGTATGGTTAGGGTTATAGGCTGCGGGGTGTATGTGTATGGTTAGGACTATAGGCTGCGGGGTGTGTGTGTATGGTTAGGATTATACGCTGCGGGGTGTGTGTATGGTTAGGATAATAGGCTGCGGGGTGTGTGTGTATGGTTAGGGTTATAGGGTGTGGGGTGTGTGTATGGTTAGGGTTATAGGCTGTGGGGTGTGTGTAGGGTTAGGGTTATAAGCTGTGGGGTGTGTGTATGGTTAGGGTTATAGGCTGTGCGGTGTATGGTTAGAGTTATAGGCTGCGGGGGGGGGTAGGAGTATGTTTAGGGTTATAGGCTGCAGGGGGTGTGTATGTATGGTTAGGGTTATAGGCTGCAGAGGGTGTGTATGGTTAGGTTTATATGCTGCAGTGTGTGTGTTTGTATGGTAAGGGTTATAGACTGTGCGGTGTGTATGGTTAGGGTTATAAGCTAAGTGTATGGTTGGAGTTATAGACTGCGGGGGGGGGTATTTTTAGGGTTATAGGCTGCAGGGTTATAGGCTGCAGGGTTTGTGTATGGTTAGGGTTATAGGCTGCGGTTTATGCATGGTTAGGGTTATAGGCTGCGGGGTGTGTATAGTTACGGTTATAGGCTGCGAAGTATGTGTATGGTTAGGTTATAAGCTGCGCGGCGTGTATAGTTAGGATTATAGGCTGCAGGGTGTGTGTGTGTGTATGGTTAGGGTTATAGGCTGCGGGGTGTGTGTATGGTTATTGGAATAGGCTGCGGGGTGTGTGTATGGTTAGGGTTATAGGCTGCGGGGTGTGTGTATGGTTAGGGTTATAGGCTGCGGGGTGTGTGTATGGTTACGGTTATAGGCTGCGGGGTGAGCATGGTTACGGTTATAGGCTGCGGGGTGTGTGTATGGTTATTGGAATAGGCTGCAGGGTGTGTGTGTATGGTCAGGGTTATAGGCTGCGGAGTGTATGTGTATGGTTAGGGTTATAGGCTGCGGGGTGTATGTGTATGGTTAGGGTTATAGGCTGCTGGGTGTCTGTGTGGTTAGGGTTATAGGCTGCGGAGTGTGTTTGGTTAGGGTTATAGGCTGCGGGGTGTGTATGGTTAGGGTAATAGGCTGCAAGGGAGGGTTTGTATGGTTAGGGTTATAGGCTGCGGCATAGTGTTCCAAGTTGTGTAGCCTGGGGTGTCCCGCTACCCAGGGGGGAGCGGCCTGGGGTGTCCCGCTACCCAGGGGGGAGAGGCCTGGGGTGTCCCGCTACCCAGGGGGGAGCGGCCTGGGGTGTCCCGCTCCCCAGGGGGGAGCGGCCTGGGGTGTCCCGCTATCCACTGGGGAGCGGCCTGGGGTGTCCCGCTCCCCAGGGGGGAACTGCCTGGGGTGTCCCGCTACCCTGGGGGGAGCGGCCTGGGGTGTCCCACTATCCAGGGGGGAGCGGCCTGGGGTGTTCCCTATACAGGGGGAGTGGCCTGTCCTGTCCTGCTATACAGTGGGGGAGGGGGTGTATAGATAGTTAGGCTTGCGGGGGAGGGGTGTATAGATAGTTAGGCTTGCGGTGGAGGGGGTGTATAGATAGTTAGGCTTGCGGGGGAGCAGGGGTGCAGGGGAGGGAGGTGTATAGATATTTAGGCTGCAGGGGAACAGGGGTGTATAGATAGTTAGGCTTGCGGGGGGAACTGGGGTGTATAGATAGTTTGGCTTGCGGAGGAACGGGGGTGTATAGATAGTTAGGCTTGCGGGGGAACGGGGGTGTATAGATAGTTAGACTTGCAGGGGAGGGGGTGTATAGTTAGAGTAAGGCTGTGGGCGATTGTGTGTGTGTAGTAGTTACTTACCTGGGCTTGAACGGAGGCTGCTTTTGGGGACACGCCGGATCAATTCACTAATTCATCCTATTTGGACCTCCATTTCCAGGTGCCATGCAGCCTTCTTCTCCACCCTCCAGGGCTCGGTTCAGCCGCTGGGACCCGCACTTCTTCTGGTTTAGTAGCAGGCACCTTGCATCTCTCCGCTTTTGCTCCATTTCATCAGCCCACGCTGGCCTGACTCCTGTCCTACAGTCATGGCCCAGCACAGCAGAGAGCAGACACGTGCGCAGGGAGGGAGAGATGCTGCGGAAAACATAGAGATCTGCTCAGGGAATCCCGTGGTCAGCCTGCACACACATGCTGCCGCTGTTACATTTAAAGTAATTTTTTTTTTTTTTTTTTAATCACAAAAAAAATTGGAAACTGACGGCAGTATATACATACAAAATCGCTCTCATACATACATACATACATACATACATACATACATACATACTCTGGCACTCTCATCCATACATACACCGTCACTTTCAAACATATATACACCCTTCCGCTCACACTACCACTTTTATACATACATACATTGCTGCTCTCATACATACATACATACATACATTCACTGCTGCTATCACATATACATACATACACTGCTGCTCTCACATATACAAACATACACTGCTGCTCTCATACATACATAAATACACTACTGCTCTCAAACATACAGTACATATATTGCTGCTCTCATACCATCCTCACTGACCATAAAAACCTGTCCTATTTACAAACCGCTAAAAGACTCAATGCCAGGCAGGCTAGGTGGGCCTTGTTCTTTGCCCGCTTTAATTTTTTGATAACTTGTAGATCTGGGTCAAAAAACATCAAAGCAGATGCCCTGTCGAGGAGTTTTTCAGCAATTTAGGAGCATGGTGTCAGTCAAGAATCCATTATTCCATCCTCCTGCATTTGCGTGGGTGTCACACAAGGGTTGTTTGATACAGTTTTACTTGCGCAGTCTGAGGCACCCAAGAACATCCCCTCTGGGAGATTGTTTGTTCCTCCCAAACTTCTCTAAAAAAATTTTTGGGAGTTCCATTCAGTTAAAACAGGAGGCCATCCGGGTACTTCTAAAACGTTAGAATTGTTGTACCGGTCAGTATGGTGGCCGTCCATGAGGAATGACGTTGAGAAGTTTGTCCGCTCCTGTGATGTCTGCGTCAGAAATAAATCACCTGGTACTTCTCCAGTCGGGCCTCTTCAACCATTGGAGGTGCCATCAAGACAATGGACACATATTTCCATGGATTTCATTGTAGACTTGCCACGATCTGAGGGGGACGATACCATCTGGGTTATTGTGGATCGTTTTAGCAAGATGGCTCATTTTGTTCCTCTGGTTGGTCTTCCATCTGCCCGTAGATTGGCAGAATTATTTTTGATTCACATCTTTCAACCTCATGGCCTTCCAATGGATATAGTTTGCGACAAGGGCATTCAATTTGTTGCCAGGATGTGAAGGTCGGTCTGCATGGCCTTAGGTATCAATCTCAGTCCCTCATCTGGTTACCATCCCCAATCCAACGGGCAGACTGAGCGAGTTAATCAGACCTTGGAACAATTTCTCCGATGTTACATTTCCAAATGTCAGAACAACTGGGTATCAAATTTGTCGAGGGCAGAATTTGCATACAATAATGCTTGGCATTCTTCAACCAAGATGTCTCCTTTTTTTTGTAATCTCGGGTTTCATCCCAGGGGTAATTCCTTCGAGTCTGTATCCCGGGAGGGAATCAAGTCAGGTTGGGTTTCCAGTAAAAGGAGACGTTTTGATTCAGGCCTGAAAGGCTTTGCTTTCAGCGTCCTTGACCGCCAAACGCTTTTCAGATCATCACAGGAGGCTGTGCTTTTTTAAGACTGGGGACTGGATTTGGCTTTCAACCAAAAATATTAAACTTCGTCAACATTCTCAGAAGTTGGGTTCTCGTTTTATTGGGCCATTCAGGATTGCTAGGCAAATCAACCCAGTGGCATTTAGGCTTCACCTGCCCAAGACTTTGAGGATTCACAATACCTTTCACTGCTCTCTTTTTAAACCTGCGTTCAAACCCAGGTCAAGGAGACCTGCTCCAGTTGTTGTCCAGGGTCACAAGGAGTTTGTTGTGGAAAGGATCTTGTATTCTAAGTTTGAGCGAGGTCAGTTACGTTTCCTTGTTCATTGGAAGGGGTATGGTCCTGAGGAGAGGTCTTGGGTTCCGAATAACAAGTTACACGCTCCCTCTTTAAAGGAGAGTTTTTTTTTTTTTAGAATTTCCATATAAACCCGGATTTAGGGGTCATGGGGGGGGGGGGTACTGTCAGGTGCCAGGGGAGGCCTCACTGTGCCCCTGCTCTCCTGTCAGTTCCAGCGCTGTGGGAGCAGGGACAGCAGCGTCTTCGGCGATCGTCAGGCTGCGCTGGGCGGAAGTGTCGGGACAGTGCTAGGCAACGACCCGAACTTCCGTCGCTAGATTACAGCAGCAGGGGGAAGCATCAGGGACATTGCTTAGCAATGCCCCAAGCTTCTATTTTGATTACTGGCCGCACAGCTGCGGGCATATTCGGCACCCTCACCTGTAGGCGGGGTTGCCTGCTTTTTAAGGGGCTTGCTCCAGGACTATGGTGCCGGTTATAGTTCTGTGTGCAGCCATAGTCTCAGAGTGTTCCCAATTCCTGGTTCGCATCCCCACTTCCAGTGTGTTGAAAGATTGTTTCCAGCATTCAGCATCATTGTGCCAGTATTCAGGTGCCTGGTCAGGAGTCCTGCCTGTCAGCACTGCTGATCTCTGACTTTTCTCTGTGGACATCATCTCACAGATAAGTCAGGGGTTATCCTGCAGTTATCCTGTATTGCTGTTACATTTATTCTTATTCCACCATTGTGTATTGTTACACCAGTATTCTTATAACACCCTTGTGTATTGTTACACCAGTATTGCTTATAACATCTCTGTGTATTGTTACACCTGTACTGCCCAAGGTTCCGTCACCCCGTGGGGCCATGTTGGCTCACCTGTCAGGTAGAGGATCAGTGGCCCGCTATTCTCCTTATTAGGTAGTCTGTCCTCTTGCTCCTGGTCCGTCTCCACGGATACATTGTCCCACCATAAGACCTGCCTGTAACGGAGTCTGGGCGGACCTATTTCGCACTTACAGCCGGGATGGGTACAAGCGAAGCCTAGCTCTGCATGTATCCGTGGACGCTAGGCCAGGGCAGTTAGGGAGCGGGTCCACTGTTACCCTCCTAACAAATACAAGTCGAGAATCCGTTATCTGGATATCCGAAAACTGAAATATTCCTAAAACCATACATTTTCAGAATATTTCAGGGATTTTGTTATCCCCACCTCACCATCTTTCATACACACCAGGTCCCCTGGTGGTCCGCCGATGTCCACGATCAGGTTCGTCTTTAGAGGTATCACCAGTCCATAGAATGCATTGCGCGGGTGCACCTGTGACATCATGACGTCACCCACACAATGCATCCTTAGGACTGGGCCTACCTCTGAGGTGAACCCGATGGCCACCATCGATGCTGTAGATTTTGGGGGACTGCCGGAGGACCTGGTGAGTATTTAAATAATACAATTATTTACAAAATCAAGAAATAATCTCCAGGTCCCGAGCATTTCCTATAAGTTATACTTGGCCTGTAATTATCTCTGGCACAGAGCCACACTTTATTTCAATTAATGTACAGATAAAGGGAACTTCTATCCCAAACATTTTCACGATATGCAGCTGCATATTTAGATGACATCATCATCTTTAGCTCTATGATGGGATCACATCTACAAAAGTTGAGAGGCTGTGTTAAAGACTCTATGGGCACACAGGTTTACCGCCAACTCTGAGCAATGTGCCATGGTGGAAGTAAAGTATTTGGGGTACAGTGAAGGCAGAGGACAAGTTAAACCTCAGTCTAGTAAGGTAGAAGCAGTCCTCACTTCATCTAATCCCAAATGTAAGTTAACTAACTGAATGTATTAAAAAAAAATTATCCCCAGATAAGATAATGTGGTCTAGACCAGTGGAAACTGCTTGGCAGGATTTGAGACAAGCTTCATGTACAGAGCCTCTTTTGCAAGCTCCTGACTTTAAAAACACATGTGTTGCATATGGAAGCCCCTGAGGCAGGGTTAGGAGCAGTCCTTTTCCAAGAGGCAGATGGGGAGGAGAAGCCTGTCCTCTACTTTGCCGTAAATTACTGCCCGAGAATGCAAGTAGTCAACTGTAAAGCAGGAGTTCTTGGCAATTAAGTGGGCAGTGGAATCCTTAAAATATTATTAGTTGGGATGAGAGTTTGTGTTGATCACAGACCATGCGCCCTTGAAATGGATGCACAGTACCCAAGAGGTGAATGCTCATGTGCCCATTGGTTTAAACATTTAAGTTTGAGGAGCAGCACGTCAACATGGATACCCTTTCCAGAAGGTTTGTAGGTCCCAATCCTCCAACCAGCCCTATCGTGAAGCTAGGGGTGGAGGAAAAGGGAGGTTGACCTCCAGAAAGTGGTGGAGGGCTTTGTATCTGGGTGGATGACACAAATAGAGAGCTCATCAGAGGATTTACTATATTTACCAGGGTGGTCGAAGCTAAGGAGGGAGGACTGTGTACAGCATACATGAGGTAAATGTGAAAGATCCAGGATTTAGAGCAGCAGCAGAGATAGTGAGATCCAGTCCGGGTTTTCCTAATATGTATTTTGAATCAATATCTAATTAACACCTGTTACTTCCTGTTTTATGTTTGTCCAGAGCAGAGGGTCAGTATTCCCAATGCCTTTTAGTGGCTGGGCCATAGGCTAGGGGGAATGTGGGAATTTAGTTAGGGATTCTCTGGAGTTTATTTACTGTGAAGTCTGTATGTTGCCTGCTGAAAGCTGCCATTGCTGTAACCTAAGAGCCGCTTTGCTGTAACCTGAGAATTGCCTTAGGTTCAACCTTAATATTTTGTGATGTTACAAATATGGTGTTTGTGCGCGTGTGTGTGTGTGAATGGGGGGGGGGATTATGGGATTCTCCCAGGTTTCATACTTTCAAGGGGTTAATCCTACACCACAAGCTTGCTGCCTAAGTGTGATTCAGTAGCGTAACTACAATTGGGGCGCTCCTCCACCACTGAAATGTGTGCGCCCCCCCTCCTACTCCCCCCACTCACCCACACTTACCCCCTCTTCTGCTGCAACGATCGGTTACTGTCCAAGGCCGGCTTCCTGGAACTGCTGCTATCTTAAGTCCATGCACTCCTGCTCCTCTCTCTGAATATCACATCCAAAATGGCTGCCGCTTTACAGCAGACCATTATTTAGGATGCAAAAGGAGGTTCTGCATCCTCTAGCATCCTAAATAACTGTCTGCTATGAAGGGGGTGGCCATTTTACAGGAGGACAGGAGGAGCACCGGGACTCAGGCACTGCAGGCATCAGAGATTCGGCAGGGGCAATAGCTTCCGCAGACCCCACGGTGCCCAAACTTCCCTAGTGCCTCCAAGCGACTGCGGGGGCTGCGGAGCTATTGCTATGCCACTGGTGTGATTATTGACTCAGAATTGCCCATTTTTCCTTACATTCAATCTGTCTCAAAATCATGTTAAATACATCTTAAAAAAACATATCCAAAATATGTATGACCATACACAAGACACTGCTAAACCATGCTGTCATCAGGGTATATTGGTTCTATGAGAAGCCACAAACCAAGATCTATGTATAGTGAGCCCTGTGTTGCATTTGTCTTTTTTTTTTCTTTTCTTGTAATCTAAATACATCAATTTCAAGTAATTTAAAAATTCATCATTGTTCTATTAACACTCCTCTATTTTTATTGGTCTTTGACAGGAGAATGGCTTAGAAGGAATATAAGGTTCCCAGTATCTCCCCTCTCTTACCTGCACCCTGAATGTTCCATTGCACACTGGTGCAGCTGTCAGGGACCAGGCTGGGAAGAGAGGAGAACTCCTTAGAATGCACCTGAGGATCTGTTACACTGCAGCTGATCTCTTACTTACACTGTTTCTGTTGCTGGTCCTGTATGTGACACCCTGCAGCTCTGACACACAGAACTCTGCACCTCACAGTCACCCTGTAGGGAAGGTTTATACAGGGAAATCTCAGGAAGGTATCAGCAGTGACGGAATACTCACACAGGCTTCAAGGACGTATCCAGGGAGGTGCGGAGGGAACATCGTCTCCAATGTCATCTGCATAATGTGAGTACAGAATATGCTACATAACCCTTACAGGACATCTCAGGCCACTCACAGTATTCATACACACATCCATATGTAGTGGGTCCATGTATTCTGTAGGACCAGGATGCAGATCGATCTTGGACATTTTTTAAAGTGCAATAATTTACTGCGCAAAACCATTGACACTTTTAAAAGTGATTGACAGGCATCCCTCACCTACTGAATACTCAGACTTTATTACATATGACCCAATATCAAGGAAAGGATTAATGAAATTACTGACTATATTAATGTAAAAATGGAACTTTCATTTGTATTAACTATCAGTATGAAGTTACTATTTAGGAGATGGCAGAAGCAAATCCTAATATCCAGCATTCTCTTTCCATGCTCAGCGTACACTCCAGAATGATTATTCTACCCTTACACTTGTGAGATATCGCATGCAATCATTCGATTTTGGCCACATCTGTTCGATAAATCAAATGATTGTATGCATATTTTAGGGCCATTCGATGCGATAGATTATAGTATGGGCCGCCCAGTGTTTCAATTTTTTTTTGGAAAGACAAAAAGAAAAACGATACCCCTGGCGCACTTCAATCATATAACTTACACTAAGATATTGAGTCCACAAATTCCAATATAATGGAATAAGAGAAAAAGAGTCCCTCTGTGTTTCCCACACTGACAATCAGGGTTCCAATAGGATAATATCCTCCAAAATATCCAATGCTTTCTGGCCCTCCTCTGGATTTTTCTAAAGAAGAGAAAAACTGATTGTGCAGACACCTTTTTTATAGATGGTAGATTATTTTTAATGTTGCACTCACAATTTTTGCAGAATAAGAAGGCATATAATCACCATCCGGTGATAATCGTTGTGGGGGGTTGCACCCAATAAATTCCACGATTGTGCCCAATATTTAAACCTCTCTCCTCTTAAGATTTTATAATTTTTGCAGGGAAAAAGGCATATAGTCACCAGCCGGTGACAAACGTTGTGGGAGGTGACACCCAAAGAACTTCCACGGTGATAGGCTCCGGAACCTCTCAAACATTGAAGTATGGTCCACAGCGTACAGCATATAAAGAATAAACAGGTATTTCTTCCAGCCACGGGAACACCAGCTTAATGCATTTCAGACCTAATTGGTCCTTCATCAGAAGCGTGATGTTTCCCGTGGCTGGTGGGATTTAAATAGCAGAAAAGGGCGCCAAGGAACCTCCGTTCCTGTGCGCCGATTCCTGTAGTCTGCGTCACTTCCGCCGGAAGTGACGCGCATGCGTTCCATTCTCAGGAACTTCGTGCGTTCCATATAGCGGAATTGTACTTCCGGTTTTGATATACACACACTAATAGATATTGCACATTCCCCGGTATTTTAGCTTCATGGGCACAAGACATCATAAGAATTCAATGTTTGTAAGCAATATATTTTGAACGTTCTTCTTTCCATTTGAATGTTCTTTTTGTTGTTTATAGTATAAGAATCCATTTTCCAATTTAATTCATCGGGAGTCCATATTTGGAGTAAAAGTCCATACATATATGAAAAAACATATAAATAAAAACAATGATTAAAAATCATCATGAAACATATAAAAAATATTAAAAACAATTAAAAACATTAAAAGTTATGGAAAAGTGCATACATGGCAGGTGAGAAAGTGCAGAATTTTATAAAAAACACTTTAATTCAAAATCACTGTTTAACCCATTTGGCACTAGTGTGTTCAATTTAAAAATCCACTTCATTTCTGACTGTGCTAGACGTGTTTCGGTATTCTTATTTCGCCATGTGGGGGTAATGAGTTCTAACCCTCCAAAAGATTTTATACAACATTCTTTGGATTTATGGTTTTTTTTTTAAATGAGCTGGAACTGTGTGAGTTTCTAATCCTTTTCTTATGTTATACACATGTTCCGCTAGACGTGTCTTGAGATTTCTAGACGTCTTCCCCACATAAAAGAGACCGCAGTCACATTGCAAGAAATAAATAACATTTTTTGAATTACATGTAATAAAATCGTTTATTTTAAAACTAGTGCCGTTAAAAGAGAATTCTTTGGTTTTGCTGACACCTTTTACAGTTTTGCACATTAGGCACATCCCGCAACGGTGAAATCCCTTGGTTCTTTCACTTGTTCTTGATGTTACATCTAAGCAACTTTTCACCAGTTTATCTTTTAATGATGGTGCCTTTCTGTAAATAAAACCTGGATTTTGGGGGAGTTCTGTGCCTATAACTGGATCATTTTTCAGAAGGTGCCAATTCTTTCTAAAAACAGCTTCAATTCTCTTAAAATCAGGGTTAAAATCTGTGATTTATTATTATTTTTGGATTTGTCTTGTTTTTCTGCCAACAGATCTTCTCTCTTTATCACATCTGCCTTTTGTTTAGCTGCTAATAGTTCTTTTTCACCATAACCTTTTGCCAAAAACCGGTCGGACATCTCTCTCACTTGAACCTCATAAGTATCTTTCTCTGTACAATTTCGTTTGACCCTAAGGAACTGTCCATAGGGAATTCCTTCCAGCCAGTTCCTGTGGTGTTGACTATCCCGCTCTATGTAGCTATTAGAGTCGGTTGTTTTCTTATGATTCGAAGTGTATAGTGAGTTGTCTTTTATATAAATATTCAAATCAAGAAAGACAATTTTCTCCATACTCCAAACTAAAGTCAAGTACAGTTAAAAATCACTGAGGTTCAATTTTTTAAAAATTTTTAAAAGGGATAATTCGTCACCCTTCCAGACCATAAAAACATCATCGATGTATCGATGCCAGGAGACCAGACTTGCCCCCAGCTCTGGTCCCGACCATATGACCTGCTCTTCCCAATACGCCATATACAAATTGGCGTAACTGGGAGCAAATCTGGTCCCCATTGCAGTCCCGACCATCTGTAGATAAAAACTCCCGTTAAAATAGAAAAAATTATTTTCTAAAATGAAGGTTATGCTTTCTAGTATGAAGGTTTTAAGTTTATCGGACAGAGTTGTCTTGTCAAGAAAAAAGGACACTGCCGCCCTACCTTTAGTGGGGTCAATTATAGTGTATAACGTTGACACATCACCACTTACTAAAAACGAGTCAGACTCCCATTTTATTTTTTCTATCTTATTTAACACATCTTTTGTGTCCCTAAGATAGGCTTTGGTCTCTTTGACAATGGGTTGGAGATGGAAATCTACCAGAGCTGAAAGGTTTGAAGTAAGGCTATTGGAGCCAGATAAGATGGGTCTTCCAGGTGGGTTGTGTTGATTTTTATGAATCTTCGGTAATATGTACATGGTCGGTAAAATGACGACCCCCCCCCCCCCCTTATCAGCGGGTTTGATGATAATTTCTTTATCATCTCTAAGAGATTTGATGGCTTTCATCTCCTTTGAGGTCAGGTTAAGATTTTTTCTCCTCTCCTTCTTTTTTGTGATTTTACTGAGATCTTCTGCAACAATTTTTTATTTTTTTTTTGCAAATTCCGCCGCAGCTAAAAGTAGATATGTAATAGGGTGTGACTTTTTAGACAAAGTCAGAAATCATTTGCAATCTCTGGAGATTTTTTAGTAATGAGAATGTGCTATTCTTAGTAAAGGTGCGATTTTTAGAAGCAGGAATGTGCGATTTTTTTTTAAATGTGTCTAAGCATGTACAGTATGTAATAAAGCTCTACTGTTCTAATTGTATGTGTGCAATTATTGTAACATTGGTTATGCAGTAGTACTACAACTCCAAGTGGGCTCTTTAATGCCCCACATGCTGGGACTTGTGGCTCTCTCTCCCAAGTACCCTATCCAAGGCTGAGTGTTCATGTGACTGCCGGGGGTCCTTGCATAAAAAGTGTCCCCTCACTGTGGCATGACAATGCTGGCTGTTAGAGCTCAGTTTTGGTTCTTTTGGTTCCCCATATTTTTGGAACCAGAACTGGTCTAAGAGCCTGATTCTGGTTTCTTAAATACAGTCCCCATTTGGGAAACCAGGAACGGAGCTGGTTATGCTTGGGGGGACCCCACACCATTTATTTTTTTCATTTTTACTTTTAGACACTGTTTTGACAGAACCATGCACAGATCTCACTGATCTGTACATGGTTCTGTCAAAGTCGCCAGCCTGGACCTGGTCTAATTTTTTAGCAATTTTTGGTAAGGATACAGTACATTACATTTGCTGTATTTTGATGTTTTCTATGAGAAAACATCTGGAAGTTACTTCAAATGTGCGATTTTTTGGTCACGGCAAAACGTGCAATTTTTTTCTGCAAATCGCACTCTACTACATGTGCTATTTTCGATAAATGTGCGATTTTGGCCATTTTTGACAAAAAAATTCACATGTCTAAAAACCGCACCCTATTACATTTTGCCCCAGATGTTGTACATTACACAGAAATATGATATCATCTAACTTAATAAAGGGCCCATGTATTAATAATGGTGGCAGTGAAATTATTTTTTTATCACTGAAGATCATCAGTCCATATCCCAGTTATGTATTAAGGGTATTATTCTGGTTCAATCGCAAAGACAAATTCACTCTCTAATGGACAAAACCATGCTGCATGGCAGGTGGGGCTGATGTAACATGTTCAGAGAGAGTTAGATATGGGTGTTATATTGTTTCTGTGCAGTGTAAATACTGGCTGCTTCATTTTTACACTGCAATATAGATATCAGTTTGAAGTACAAACCCAGTGAGTAATAATATATACAAGCAGGGAGAAAGGGGATTGGGGATGCTTTTGCACAGGTTAGTACTTCTTGTACTAAAAAAAAAAAACATGTATCTTTGTAACTAGTACCACGTTCTAAATGTCCGGGGTGCCGCCATAGACAATAAATGTAACAAGGAAAGAGAAGAAAAAGATGGTCTCTTTGCTTGCGCACAATGTACAGTATATAGAGTAGAGTATTTGTTATTGTTGATTAAAAATTACCTTTTAATATTGTACATTAAAATTAATTACAACGTGAACATTTTTTACTTAAAAAAAAAGGATTAAATACTGTGGAGGGGGCTGTGTGTGTTACAAAATGAATCTATGTAATATTTCTTAATTATTTGTATTTGCTGTACCCTATAATGTTATGTTATCTTATGAATGAAAGGATCTTTCGTAGTAAGGTATGGTTGATACTAGGGTGGCCAATCCCGGGATCGGGATCGGCGGGATCCCGGGATTTGGCCTAAAAAACGCCGGGATTTGAATCCCGGGATTGGATCTTCCAATCCCGGGATTTCGGGATTATATGTGCATGCGCATATCTAATGCCGGGCAGCGTCTGAGCGAGTGCTCAGACGCTACCCAGGAGGTCCTGATCCCCAGACTGCAGTCTGGAGCGGGTATGGGCAGTCCGACCCGCGCAGCGTGACCTCTGACCATCACGCTGCGCAGGTCGGACTGCCCATACCCGCTCCAGAATCATCTTTGACCTGGACCGGACCTGGCAGCGTCGGCCGCCCGCCCTCCGGCGGCTCTGCTGCTGCTGCTTCCGCCGCTGATGCCTCCTGCTCCCGGCCGCCTACCGCCGCTGACGACTCCTGCCCTGTCTGCCCTGCTCCCGGCCGCCTACCGCCGCTGACGCCTCCTGCCCTGTCTGCCCTGCTCCCGGCCGCCTACCGCCGCTGACGCCTCCTGCCCTGTCTGCCCTGCTCCCGGCCGCCGTTGTGAGTAAATGAATGTGCGCGGCGGCTGTAGCGGGGGGGACTGGGCTTCTTTGGAGCATTTGTTTTGCCTGAACTAATTAGAGATGCCAATCCCGGGATCCCGGGAATCCCGGGATTGAGCATTTTTCAATCCCGATTCCCGGGATTGAAAAAATGCCCCGGGATTGGCATCCCTAGTTGATACACAGTATGATTGGATGCTACTTAAGTGTTACTATGTTGCAAAAATGAAAAGGCTACAGTTTGAATCTCACATAGCTATAGGATTGGACTCGTGGAAAACAGCAACTCCTGCATTTAAGGTATTATTAATGCAGGAATTACAGACACTCTTTCCCTATTAACCCTATGTGGGGAATAGAGCTATAACAGTGATGGCTGTCTTTAATGTGCTGAAGCGATTCTGCTTTGTTTAAAATGAAAAGCGAGTGCAAATAGCACAAGTGATCATAAACTTCTAGGTTGAGGGGTTGTGTGAGCTTTGCATAGTTCTGTTAGGTAGGGAAACAGTTAACAGGCTAGACATGTAGATTATTTAAATAAGGGGAGTGTCAGGGAGGGGTTAACTGACTTTTGTATGATGCACTAGAATATTCCATCTCTTTCTCTGGAATTTTTCCCACCCTCCCTCCCCAAGTCACCTTTTTGTCCCCAACCATTTTTTTCTCTTTCTTTGCCGGTTGGGGTTTGTCAACCTATATTTGTGGCGGGAAAGAACGGCAGTAACAGTGGCTATTGCACTGCTGTTTTTAGGGTGCGCTCTTTGCCCAATACATTGTATAAAGTGGCTTTCCTACCGGGGGTCATTGGGGGTTGGCTGTCTGGCCGACTCTATTATGGTGTATTGGGGAGAGAGTTGGTGACCTGGCATTTGTTGACGTTGCCAATAAATTAAAGAATACCATGTCGTTGACATGAGTGTCTGCGTTAAGTCGTAATGTCACTGTGGGTCTGGCCGTTCTTTCTTATAGCCACCATATTTAGTTTAAAGATTTAAATAAATTCTGGTTGACCAATTGTAAAAGGCACTTCAGCTGTCTGTGTGGTTATTTCTAGTTATAATAGTTAATTAGTGATAAGATTATAGTGCAATGATGTCACACAATGCACATCTACCAATAGAAAGTTTAGGTACTTGTGTAATATCTGGGTGCCCATTTTTTTCATTGTATTGCATCGCATCGCATGCAATATAGTGGCATACAATTCATGCGATGCGATTTTTCATTGTAAAGACCCGATTTTTAATTGTATAGTCACCCATGGGTGATTTCATACCCCCACTATCCAACTACGCATGGAGTTGATTTTATATAGTGTGGCGAGCGCAGCGAGCCCCGTGAGGGGACGCAGAATACATGTAAAGTAATCCGCGTCCGCTCGCCACGCTTCGGGCTCGCCACACTACAGTATATAAATCCAGGTGATCGTTCATTCGCCGGGAGGGGTTTGGTGGACTCACAAGGCTGTGAATTTGCAGCCTTGTGAATCAACCAGAACCAATCTTTATGTCTGTGTGCTGGCACTGCATCGGGTACAGGCTCACTGATTACTCAGCTATCCTCCCAGTGACTCTGTGTCTGTGTGTTGGCGCTGCATCGGGTACAGGCTCACTGATTACTCAGCTATCCTCCCAGTGACTCTGTCTCTGTGTGCTGGCACTGCATCAGGTACAGGCTCCATCTAGTTCAACCTAAGTTTTAATAGCTTATCCCTTGTAAAAGACAGAATATGGTTCTTATTAGTACCCCTGGATATTTCTATCCAATAAATGCTTGTCCAACCTTATTTTGAACGTATTTATTGTATCTGCCAACACCACCTCTCCAGGAAGAGAGTTCCAAAGTTTGACTGCTCTGACCGTAAAGAATTTTTTTTCTTTTGAGGGAACGAAATTTTCTTTCCTCTAATCTAAATTCGTGCCCTCGTGTCCTAGTTTCCTTTCTTGCAGTAAAAAGAGTGCTTGAGAGTTCCTTATATTGGCCCCTGATATATTTGTACATGTTGAGCATGTCCCCCCTTAAACGTCTCTTCTCTAGTGTAATATGGAAGTACATTTATTTATATATGCAAAGTCTATCTAATTTATTCATGTCGCACGCAACCAATAATTGAATGTCCAGCTTTATAATCAATGAATATTATTTATGAATGTAAACTGATGAAACTGTATCATGGATTACAAAATATAACAATATAGGTATTATACATAATAACGATTATTGCTCCAGCATCCTTAAATAAAGCTACCCTCAGTGATAAATATATATGAATGTATATATATATAAATGTGAATATAATGCTGTAAGGGGGAGAAAGGGGCGTGTATGTGAGGCAGCGGCCATCTTAGCTAGAACACATGTTAGTCTGCCACATGGCATTCCGCCATCTTAGATTTCACTACATGGCCCACAAAGGAGCCTTAACAAAAGACTAATAACTTCCGCCTGGCAATCACACATACAATCTGAGGACTAATCATACCCTAATCATATCACAAGCTATTACACACACACCATCCGAGCATCATGCTATCCACATTTGTTACATATAAGTTGGTTTTATTTGCTTGTTTATCTAGACATTCTCACATGATATCACACAAAGCATTCACACTCTTTAATACACAGAGTCCATACAATGTTCACGCATAGCCTTACACATGCATTCAAATACCAAGAATCCAGACAATAGTGGACTACCCTCACAGCACATGTTATCTTACAGTTACATCCGATTATCTAGATAATCTAGCCAAACAATATACTTTAAAAGCTTTCAGTTTTACACCCACACATGGACACACAGTGGCTAGTCCAAACACCAAATGTTAGCCGTTTACCGGCACAAAGGACTCACTGCAGGCCGGAGCCTGCAGCACATGTCTACAATTGAATCCAGGCCTCATTCTGCTTACATAGTAATAGCATCCACCATGCTCAAATCAGTATAATCACTACAGCTTATCCTTACAAATACCAATCTATATAATCTACCGACTGCTGCTATATGTAGCTATTGTGAACCACAATACAATCCATGATGATAGCACGCGGCTGAGCACAAGGCACACAGCCGATAGGCCGTCCACATGTAAACGTACACTGCTATCTCTACCAATTTAAGCATATCCTTGCTCACAATTCATAACTACAGGCTAGCTAAACATCATTCACACAGGTCACCCTCAACTACAGACAGAAGCTTTCTTTGTCCAAACCATATGTAAACATACTCTGGGCCTATGCACATGTTAATATCTGAAGACAAACTAAGAATGGAAGTTAACTACTCTTAAACTCTCTAACATAATCCATATTCCATAACCGGGTCCTAGTACACAATATATCGGTCCTACAAGTTTATACATTACTCAAAGCCATGTGGTCATCTTGTCCAGGAGTGCTGCATTCCATCTTGTCTGGTCAACGTCCCAATAGCAAGTCCCTATAGCTGTTTCATTTACTTCCCAAGAAAACTCACTTTGCTGGGCTCATTCATCACTGGCACACCCCTTTGTTTACAGTATCTTGTGACTGGCTTAAGTGGATCCTTTTGTCTTTCCAGAGGCCATTCATTCACCTGGTCTCCCTTAGCCTATAGACACGCCCCTCTGATACTGTACCTTAATCTATTGTGAACTTATTAATTTGTAATAACATGTGAGTGCAATATCATATAGAATTCTAATAACTGTCATCTGACAGCTAGTGTAATTTCGCTCATTTAGAGACCAAGCATGACATATATGGGATAAAAGATTATTTATCCCTGACTATTATTAATGTTATGGGCATGGTTATAATTTATAATTATGGAAATTATATGCTGGGAAAAATTAGGCATTGACAGTAAATAGTCCTAGCTTGCTTAATCTCTCCTCATAGCTTAAATTCTCCATTCCCCTAATAAGCTTTGTTGCTCTTCTTTGGGTTTTTTCCAATTCCATGATGTCCTTTTTATAGTGTGGGGCCCAGAACTGTACTCCATATTCAAGGTGTGGTCTAACCAATGCCTTGTAAAGTGGCATAATTACTTTTGAGTCCCTAGTTTCCATGCCCCTTTTAATACATGCTAGAATTCTGTTGGCCTTTTTTGTTGCAATGTGACATTGAACACTGCACCCCAGCTTATTATCTATATGGACTCCTAGATCCTTTTCAAGTGCTGAAGTACCTAATGCCTCCCCGCTTAGGTTGTAACTTGCACACTGGTTACGTCTCCCAAGATGCATAACCTTGCATTTATCCACATTGAACCTCATCTTCGACTTTTTAGCCCACTCATCTAGTTTGTTAAGATCATTTTGAAGTATGTTCACATCTTCTGTTGATTCAATAACTCTACTCAGTTTTGTGTCATCAGCAAAGATGGATACATCGCTGAGAATCCCCATCCCGATATCGTTAATATTAATGTTAAACAAGATGGGCCCCAGTACCGAACCCTGTGGCACTCCACTTAGTACTGGTATCATAGTTGATACTGCACTGTTCACAACCACTCTTTGTTCTCTATTACACAGCCAGTTCCCTACCCATCTACAGATATTTGCACCTAGTCCCAGGTCCACCATTTTATTTATCAACCTCTTGTGTGGTACTGTATCAAAAGCTTTTGCAAAATCAAGGAAGACCACATCTACTGCGTTTCCATTATCAAGGTTTTTGCTGACATCCTCGTAGAAGCCCAGTAAATTTGTCTGGCAGGAACGATTTTTAACAAACCCATGTTGGTTAATACTAAGTAAACTATGAAGGTCTAAGTATTCCAGGATACCATCCCTTAAAATTCCTTCAAATATTTTACCCACTATTGATGTTAAACTCACAGGCCTGTAATTTGCAGGGTCATCCCTTTTACCTTTTTTAAATATTGGCACTACCTCTGCTATTCTCCAGTCTTTTGGTACCATACCTGTTGATAGTGAATTTTCAAAAATGCAATATAGAGGGGTCGCTAGTTCCTCCCTTAACTCCATTAGTACCCTAGGATGTATACCATCTGGCCCTGGTGATTTGTTAGTTTTTATTTTGCTGAGCCTCAAAATGATATCCTCGGTCGAGAGAACCATATTGTGGTCCGGTTTGTTTGTCCCAGTTGAGGTATCTGTGCTTTCCACTAACTGCTCTCCCCTAGTAAATACTGATGAGAAGAACTTATTTAACACTTCCGCTTTTTCATTATCTTCTGCAAAATTTTTACCGTTGATATCTGTTAATGGGCCTATGTTCTCTTTAATTATTCGCTTGCTGTTTATGTACTTGAAAAACTTCTTGGGGTTAGTTTTGCTTTCTGTGGCTATACGCTCTTCATTTTCCCTTTTAGCTACTTTGATTACCTCTTTACAAGTTTTGTTTGTTTCTTTATACTTGATGAACGTCTCCTCATTTACGTTATTTTTATAGAACTTAAACGCTTTTGTTTTATTGTTGATCGCTGTCCTTACTTTTTTGTCCAACCATGTTGGCTTTTTTTTGTTAAATTTACCCTTGTTGACTTTTGGAATGTATTTAGTAGTTAGTGATTCTAGCACTGATTACTCAGCTCTCCTCCCAGTGACTCTGTGTCTGTGTGCTGGCGCTGCATCGGGTACAGGCTCACTGATTACTCAGCTCTCCTCCCAGTGACTCTTTGTCTGTGTGCTGGCACTGCATCGGGTACAGGCTCACTGATTACTCAGCTCTCCTCCCAGTGACTCTGTGTCTGTGTGCTGGCACTGCATCGGGTACAGGCTCACTGATTACTCAGCTCTCCTCCCAGTGACTCTGTGTCTGTGTGCTGGCACTGCATCGGGTACAGGCTCACTGATTACTCAGCTCTCCTCCCAGTGACTCTGTATCTGTGTGCTGGCGCTGCATCGGGTACAGGCTCACTGATTACTCAGCTCTCCTCCCAGTGACTCTGTGTCTGTGTGCTGGCACTGCATCAGGTACAGGCTCACTGATTACTCAGCTCTCCTCCCAGTGACTCTGTGTCTGTGTGCTGGCACTGCATCGGGTACAGGCTCACTGATTACTCAGCTCTCCTCCCAGTGACTCTGTCTCTGTGTGCTGGCACTGCATCGGGTACAGGCTCGCTGATTACTCAGCTCTCCTCCCAGTGACTCTGTGTCTGTGTGCTGGCACTGCATCAGGTACAGTCTCACTGATTACTCAGCTCTCCTCCCAGTGACTCTGTGTCTGTGTGCTGGCACTGCATCAGGTACAGGCTCACTGATTACTCAGCTCTCCTCCCAGTGACTCTGTGTCTGTGTGCTGGCACTGCATCAGGTACAGGCTCACTGATTACTCAGCTCTCCTCCCAGTGACTCTGTGTCTGTGTGCTGGCACTGCATCAGGTACAGGCTCACTGATTACTCAGCTCTCCTCCCAGTGACTCTGGGGAAAATTTACTAACAGAAATTCGTGAAAAAAAATTGTATAAGTACTCGTAAAGTCGTATATTTATGTCGTATTTGTATTTTCACCATTTACTAATTGTAAAATCCATATATTCATACACTGAGTATAGTCGTGATCATGCCAAAGTGAGGTCGTATTCGTTCTTTAAAATTGGAATACAAATGTTTACGAATCTCTACACCATCGATAGCAAACGGCTGATGTTAACATTGATTATTTGTATTTTCATCATTTACTAACAAGTCGTATTTGTAAAAAATACGAGTACGAATCGAAAACGCATACGAATCGTAAAAAAATATGCCAAAAAAAGACACCTTGACTTGGAAGTGTATTTCACATCTTAGAGTTTTACACAGGAGGAAAAAAATCAGAAAAAAAACCCCAGCTGATCAAAATCACAAATGTGTGACTTATAAAAGGCCACTAAGCACACATACACACTTTTTAAATGATTTATTTATTTTTACATTTTTTTACACTGCAGCCTGCACGGATCTGACTGATCCATGCAGGCTAAAACCAATACGAATTTGTATTTTAAAATACAAATTTGTATTTAGAAAAAATACGAATCAATACGCCATCAGATAATAAGAATCAGTCAAATATGACTGATTAGTAAATTATCCTCCAGAATACGAATGAAAATACGACTAGACCAGTCGTATTCATTCGTATTCATTTGTATTAAGAATACAAATATGATTTTTTTTATTTGTATTCTTTTCCCCCTCTGTGTCTGTTGTCTGGCACCCCATTGGCACCCCATTGGGTAAACGATCACTGAGTGCTGAGTGACCACCAGTAACTCTGTGTCTGTGTTTTCAAAAAGTGGTTTTTAATGCTCCAACGTTTCGGGGCTCCAAACTGCCCCTTTGTCAAGGTGTACAAACAAAGGTTTGTACACCTTGACAAAGGGGCAGTTTGGAGCCCCGAAACGTTGGAGCATTAAAAACCACTTTTTGACTTTTTCAAACCCTGTTGAGTGCCGCTGCTTGCTTGCTATAGCGTCCCACATCTACCTCCCGGAGGGCACCCAGGTGGCTGCTCAACTAAAGGCTGAGTGAGATCCTATATATATATATATATATATATATATATATATATATATATATATATATATATATATATATATATATATATATATATATATATATATATATATATATATATATACATATATAGACTTCGAAATGAAGCGGCACTCCAGACCATACAATCGGTGCAAAAAGACTTTAAAATAAAGTCTTTTTGCACCGATTGTATGGTCTGGAGTGCCGCGTCATTTCGAAGTCTATATCTACCCTTGGACGAAGGCACCTGCAAAGCTACTATTTCTCGGAGGTGTGCCCGGCATACAAACAAAGTCTATATATATATATATATATATATATATATATATATATATATATATATATATATATATATATATATATATAGTGCTATTTTTGTAGGAAAATAGGTTCAGGAACTGTGGGCGGGGGCAGAAAGTGGGCTGTGATATGGGAGGAGCTACAAAAGGGGCGGGGCATTACATAAAAAATAAAAAAAAACAAGAAAAACAAAATTCCTCACTCCGTCACGCTTATTATGCATATGCCACACACAGAGATTCCCATTATAAATATGCCCCACACTGTGATGCTCCATTATACATATGCCGCACACCGTGATGCCCATTATACATATGCCACACACCGTGATGTCCATTACACATATGTCCCACACCGTGATGGCCATTATACATATGCCCCACTCCGTGATGCCCATTATACATATGCCCCACTCCGTGATGCCCATTATACATATTCCACACACAGAGATGCCCATTATACATATGCCCCACTCCGTGATGCCCATTATACATATTCCACACACAGAGATGCCCATTATACATAAGGCCCACACAGAGATGCCCATTATACCTAAGGCCCACACAGTGATGCTGCCCATTAAACATAACACCAAGATGCCCATTATACAGTAACCGCAGTGAGAAAAAATAAAATTGCATTACAAATTTGTAGAACATTCTTTCTCCATACCAGACAATTGCAGCCAGGATCAGAATCCAGTGTAACTGGGCTCACTGCTCAGGCAGATGGAGGAAGAAGGCACTTCACAGGTCAGGGCAGGCAGCAGGTGGGAGAGCATCCTCTGTTAGGCAGGCTGGCAGGTGGGAGAATGCGTCACAGGTCCGCGGACGGGAGAGCGCGCGTCCCTGCCACAAACAGAGATGCCCATTATACATATGCCATACACAGAGATGCCCATTATACATATGCCATACAACGTGATGCCCATTATACATATTCCACACACAGAGATGCCCATTATACATATTCCCACACAGAGATGCCCATTATACATATGCCCCACTCGTGATGCCCATTATACATATGCCATACACCGTGATGCCCATTATACATATGCCCCACACAGAGATGCCCATTATACATATGCCCCACATATGCCCCACATATATATGTAGAAAGTACCAGAAATGAGGTTACGCTGAGGCCAGGTTAAATTAAATAAGATTTATTGTAACAAAAAAGGGAAAGGTGCAGGATTACAGGGTGATTGGACAAAATGCTAGCAAATGCAGAAAACAGATACATGATTGACAAGGTACGGAATGGAAATAGTTACTGGATAATTGACTGTAACTGGTAAGATGAATATTGAAACGAGCAGGTACTGTATGTATATGGACTGGGTAGCTTGAACAATAAAGTACAGCAGTGCATGAATACAGGAGAGTAGGGATGCCAATCCCAGGGCATTTTTTTAAATCTTGGGATTTGTAAAAATACCCTCTCCCTCTAACTGGGAGCCCCACAGTGTCACTTACCAGGGCAGTGGTGCAGCGTACAGTGACATTTGTGGGTGTGTGGGGGGGTACGTGTTGTTTAGGTATGTGTGTGTGTGCAATAGTTTAGTAGGGTGTTTTTGAGTCAGCGGCTCCCCACTGGCAGAGATCACAACACAGGAAATAAGGAGGCTGGGTAGTAATAGGAGTGTGTGGGCATAATGGGGGACTAAAGAGGAGGGTGGGGAACACTGTGCAGCTTCTGCCAGTGGGTGAGGGTCCAGCGTGGCAGCACAGGAGTACAGGACGGTGGCCCTGAGTCAGTGTCTCCTCCTACTGGGTGGGAGTTAGGGTGCATGAGAGCAGGAGGCTGGGTGGTAAAGCATGATAAGGGAATGTGGGCAACACAGGGTGAGCGGGTCCCCACTGGCGGAAGTTACGGGGCAGGAGAACAGGAGGCAGGGCAGTGATAGAGGTGTGTGGGCATGAGGGCAGGTAAAGGTTTTTAGCTGTTGCTTAATAGGGATAGGCATTGGTGCAGACACCATCGATGGTTGGCATTGATGGCGATTTTGCACCCTGGCATCGATAGTAGTAACATATTACTTGGATAACCATCGATTGTTGTACCTATTGATGGTCATCTATTATATCTGACTGAATAGGCAGTGGGTCAATCAAAACTTGGTGGCGGGACTTCCGGGTGTGGGTAGTGTGTAGCTATGCTCCGTGTCCTAGCACCTTAAAAAAATTGAAACTTGATCGGTTCTCCTTTGTCATCGATGTAGGCAAACCATCTGGTCCTCCCATATCAATAGCAAAAGTATTCAAAATCGGCCATAAACCATTGATTATTTGAAATCATTGATGGGCATCCCTAGAACTGGAGGATGGTGGGGGACATATGCATCTCCCGGCAGTGGGTGAGCGTCTCCTCCCACTGGGAGGGAGTGAGCGTTCATGAGAGCAGGAGGCTGTATAATAGTGTGCAAGACATTGATAAAAGTTGTGATGCTGGTGCAGAGGACCGTGGGGACACTTTTGGCAGTGGGGGAACCTGCAGTGCGGCAGCCAGGGCCGGATTTCCCACCTAGGGGTGGCACCTGCTTGTGGCGGCACAGGATCCCCCATTGTCACGGGGGTACGTGAAATGCGGGAGCGGGGTCGCGGGGGTCCACTGGGGGGGTGGAATTGCCGGAAGGGGGTCAGGGGGTCTGCAAATTGTGGGAGGGGGGTGGGTGTGCGGGGATCCATGATTAATGGGAAGGGGCGGGGGTCTGCAAATTGTGGGAGGGGGCGCGCGGGCTTGAATCGTGGGAAGGGGTCCGCAATTTGCGGGAGGGGGGTTGTCGGGGTCAGTGAATTGCGGGAGGGGGATTGTGGAGGTCTGTGAATTGCGGTAGGGGCGCGGGGGTGCCGTGAATCGCGGGAGGGGGGGCGCAGGGGGTGGCACGCCGGGTCCGTGAATCGCGGGAGGGGGGGTCGTGGGGGGCTGCGTATTGCAGGAGGGGGGGCGCAGGGGGTGGCGCGGGGGGTCCGTGAATCGTGGGAGGGGGGGTCGTGGTGGGCTGCGAATCGCAGGAGGGGGGAGGGGCGGGTGCTGTGAATTGCATGAGGGGGGGCGTGAATCACGGGAGGGGGGGTCCGCGAATCACGGGAGGGGGTCTGCAAATTTCGGGAGGGGGCGCTGGAGAGGGGGTGTGAAATGCGGGGGAGTCCGCGGGAGGTGCCGAGGGGGTCCGCAAATCATAGGAGGGGGGGCGCTACAGGGGGTTACATGAATCGCGGGAGGGGGTCCACAATTTACGGGGAAGCGGGGGCGCAAATTGGGGGAGGGGGGGTCGCAAATCACAGGAGGGGGTGCCGTGAATCGCGGGAGGGGGTGGTGGTCCTCAAATCGTGGGAGGGGGGGTCGTGGGGGGCTCGCAAATCACGGGAGGGGGGTCGCTGGGGTCCCGCGAACCACGGGAGGGAGCTCACGGGGTCCCGTGAATAGCGGGAGGGGGGTCCCGCGAATAATAGGAGGGGGGGGTCGCGGTGGTCCCACAAATCATGGGAGGGGGGGTCACAGGGGTCCCGCGAATTGAAGGAGGGGGGTCGCGGGGTCCGGCGGGGGATGCTGGCAGAGGGTAGGCGGGTGCGGGAGTAATGGTGGATGGTGGCTGTGGAGTAATGGTGGATGGTGGGCGTGTACTGTAGCCCTGGCTGGGCGGGGGGAGGTGATGTCAAGGGGGTGGAACATTATACACATGAAAACGTTATACACATAAATCACTGGTCTTTTCCCTAGGGGGGGCGGGTTTGTAAATGCCGCTGGGCGGGAACGTTAGCTACACAGATCTGGCTAAATATATAAGATATATATATATATATATATATATATATATATATATATATTATATCTATATAATAAGTTGAAGAGTCTGTGTGCGTGTGTGTGTGTGTGTGTGTGTGTGTGTGTGTGTGTGTGCGTGTCCGTCGCATTGCGGACACACCGTGGCACTCAGAGACACCAAATTTGAACACAAGATACCTCTGGACCCGGTGGTGTGCACCTCGAAGCCGTTTTTGGGAAATTTCACTTAGAATTTTAAAAAACACCAAGTTTTAATTTTCCTTCATTGATGATCTGGGGAAAAGATGGACGATCTGGGAAACCGTGGACGAAGGAACAACTCCACACCTGATTTCATTGCTGTCATTGAGTATGACAGACACATTCTAACATTATGGTGAAGGCTTTAAACAACTAGGAAATAATTGAGGATAAACATAGACAACACATAACACACACACACGTACACATTGTACACGCGCACACACACACACACACACACACACAGTACACAACATACGCACACATAGCACACAACACACACATTTATACGTAGAGCACCTCACACACTTAAGCTGTGTACACACGGGGAGATAGGGGCTGAAATCGCTGGAAACACACCGCATGCAGTACAATACAAATCCATACACACTACAACACACACCCAAAAACAGTACAACAAACACACAACTCCTGGCTTCAGGCAATTCTATGGAGACGGACCACGATAAAATGGCCGCCCCATAAAGCAGACAGTTCTCTGAAACTGTTTGCGGTATGGGGGCGGCCATTTTATCGTGGTCCGTCTGCATAGAATTATTAATTGAAGCCAGGAGGGGAGCCGGGACGCGCAGACAGGCAAGCCTGCGGCGGTGGGGGGGGGGGGTGGCACCGGCGGCCGGGGTGGGGAGAGGGGGAGGTGCCCCCCCCCATTAAAGGCGGCGGTGGGGAGGCCGGAGGGGAGGGGGGAGGCGCCCCAAACCAAGCTACGCCACTGAGAACACACACACTTAAACATTGCCAGGATATGCACAGTACACTACACACACATATATACGTAGCGCACCTCACAAACTTACACATTCGGCAGATATACACACAACACAACACACACATAACAAACAATTTACAGTACAACACACACCAACATTCACTACAACACACACCCAAAAACAGTACAATACACAGAACCCACACTTAAACATTGCACAGATACACACACATAACATACCTCTAACAGCACAACACACACCCACATTCACCACACACACCCAAAAAACAGTACAACACACACAAAACACAGATTTAAACTTTGCACAGATACACAAAGACACAACACACACATACTGTATATACATAGCACACCTCACACACTTACGCATTGGACAGATACATACAATATAACACACAAAACCACATACATTACAACACTCACATAAAAAAACAACACACACAAACACACAGAACACATAAAAAATAATTTGCCGTTTATTTAACAGTCTGTACCGGCAAATAAAAACTGTACCTAATGTACCATTTCTACTTTGTTCCCCATATCCGTTTCTCCAGTCCTCCGGTTGCACTGAGAAATCTTTGTCCTGGCCAATGCACCCATTGATCAATACAAAGTGGGTACACTGCACTCACCCTGTTAGGCAGTTGGATATCAGGCACTGCTCTGCCTTAAGGGTTTCCCAAACTCTTTTGGTTCATAGATAATGTTTGGTCGATAGGCATGAGCGCTGCATGCATTTGTTTGAATGTTATGAGTGTAAGAAGTTGAAGAATAAGACTGAGATGAAGATTTGTCATGTTATAGTGTACATTTACTCAATAAATCATGAAAAAAATATGTGTACATAGAAGTACAATCAAGAAATGAAAGTAGGATTAAAAAATAAATTATGATTTAAATTGATAATTGTTTGGACGGCGGTGGGTTGCGAAACAAATCTATAGGTGGAGGGGGTATGGATATTGTGGGCATAATTGGTGTTTGGTACACCTACAGGGGGTACCCAGATGATGAGAAATTTTCACTACAGTGTCACCGTAGGGGGATTTCCAATTGGGGTTCAGGTGGTCTTTTAGGGACCCCTTTACAATTCTGTTGGTCTCTTCTCCTGGAGCCTATGGTCTCCCTCAGTGATTGACTATCATTAAGGGAGACCATGAGCTCAAGGAGAAGAGACCTACAGGATTGTAAAGGGTCCCTAAAAGACCACCTGGACCCCAATTTGGAATCCCCCTATGGTGACAATGTGACCGTGACACTGTAGTGAAAATCCCATCAATTGACGGCCCCATGTAGGTGTAACAAACACCAATTAGGCCCACAATATCCATACCCCCACCTATAGATTTGTTTCACAACCCACCCCATCCAAATAATTATCAGTTTGAATCAGAACTTATTTTTTATCCTACTTTCATTTCTTGATTGTACTTCTATGTACACTTACATTCTTTTCACGATTTATTGAGTAAATTGTACACTTTGTAACATGGCAATTCTTTTTCTCAGTCTTATTCTTCAACTTCTTACACTCAAACCTTATCAATGCACTCATTGATGATTGTGATGGCTGGATCAGTGGATTGGCTCGGCGGGTGTAGGGAAGAATTTGGCTCATTGCACCCATTCCCAGTGGGGCATTTCAGTGGTGCGGGTAGCGTGCGTCGCGTCATGACATCATGTGGCCAGGCCCGTGGACCTGCTCCCACACTCAGGGGCTGCCCCACTGTTTGGTTAAGAGGCCCGGTGCATGTGCTTTACAGATCCCCAGACCTCAGAGACTGCTGCAGGTTCGATGAGGGGAGTGGCAGTGGCAGGGAGCAGTGAATTTTTAATTAATTATGGCGGGGTAAGTAACGCCCACCCCGGACCCCACGCACTCAGCGCCTGTAATTACACACCCTAGAAACTGTACAATTTGAAAGTATAGAAATGGAGGTGTGGTCACGTCCCTTTCTGATTTTGTACCGATTTCTGACCCTCAAATGTTGGAGGATATGTCGTACAGTAGGTGCTAAATCTCAGGAGTGGATGTGGAATTCATCAACACATACAAGTTATCAACTCAGGAGCGTTGTGTTTCAAACAACAACACCACACCTGAGTTCATTGCCGTCATTGAGTAGCAATGCAAACACATTCTAACATTATGGTGGAATCTATAACAAATTACAATCTTAGGTCTTTGTCACAGCATATTGTAAGATGACATTTTTCAGCAATTTTGGAAATAAAGAAACCCCAAGGGTTTCCCGGGAAACGCCGGGCGGGTCAGCTAGTATATATATATATATATATAGAATCCAGTGGGGGAGGGGCGGCACTCCAAAGGAAATAATCACGCAGTCAAACAGTCATGGATGAAAGATAAAAAGTGTATTCTAGCGCCAAGCGCTTTCGGGAGTCACCCCGTCCTCAGGGCATCAATACACAGGAGAGAAGCACCTGATCACAGAACTTACCCCCCTAAATACCCCATCTCTTACCTCAGGCGTCTCCCCCACGCCGGGCGTCGCCGCCTCCATCCACGAGTGTCCCAGGTACCCACTTCCGGGTTGCGCAGACAGTCTCACCGGAAACGCGTCATCTGCGTTCCAGCAGAGGCTTCCTTGCGGTTCACCCAGACTGTTGGCTCCGTTCAGACTACCCCAGAGACGCAGCGACCCCCTCAGGTCAGGCGGAGTCCAGCCTGGTCAAGAGAAAATACAAATTTAATTGCGTGCAAAAACTAAGGACTTAATCGCAACTGTCCACAGTATTGCCACACATTACAAAATATATCCAAAGACACTAGAAATACATCATGCTAGAGAAAGATGAAAAATAACAGAAAAACAGGGACAAAAATAAAAAATACAAAATACATGAGAAAAAATAAAACAACATATTAACCTGTATTCACAGGTATAGGGACAGCATTATATTATGAGCTGTCAACTGAATATCTACACAAGACTAAGCGACACACCCAATGTGCAGGTGTGGGGGCATGTGACCGGAACAGAGATCTCAAAGTAAACTATTCCAGTTTATTTTTTCATTTAACCCGCCTGGGCTGGTAGTCCCAAGGCGGATGATCCATTGTGATTCCTTCAGGAGTAGAGCCTTGGCTCTATCTCCACCGCGAGGTGAAATGGGAATATGGTCAATGATAAAGTATCTCACAGATTCCAGGGAGTGGCCCGCCTCCCTGAAATGCCTGGCCACAGGTTGGTCCAACTCCCTGCCTTGTAGGGCCAGGGAGATGGAAGACCTGTGGCCCGCCATCCTTTGTTTAAATTTGCAGGTGGTTTGGCCAACATATAGTAAGTCACACGGGCATTTAACAATGTACACCACATGCGTGGTGTCACATGTGAGGACAAACCTAATATTGTAAATTTTATCCACATGCGGGTGTTTAAACGTTTTACAGGGGATTATAAATTTACAGGTGATGCAGTTGAAACAACTGTAACACCCCATCGGTTTCTTGTATACATTTGGGGGTGTGATTTTCCCCATCCCTGTAATGTCTGATTTGACCAACCGGTCTCTCAGATTCCTACCTCTGGTGAATGCTAAGATAGGACGTTTATCTTTAAACACTGGAAGGTCCTTGTCCGTGCTAACAATAGGCCATAAGGCCTTGCTGGCTCTACTAAGGATGGGATGTACAGTAGAGAATTCAGTGACAAATGGAATAATTTTGTCATTATCCCTTTTTGATGGAGTCAAGAGTTCCACTCTATTCCTCCGCAGAACTTTCCGCTTGGCCTCTAGGAGGGTATCTCTGTCATAACCACGTGTGTGGAATTTATCCACCACTGTATCCAAACCAGAAGAAAGCTCTTCCCTGTCGCTGGTGATCCGTGCCACCCGGACCATCTGCGACAAGGGTAACCCCTTCTTTAAGGGTGGCGGATGAAAGCTAGATGACCGCAATAAAGTATTGCGGTCCGTAGGCTTGTTGTAAACTTTAGTGTGGATTTTTACCTCTCTCACCTGTACCTCAACATCTAAAAAATGGAGAGAACTCTGGTCAAATTCATAGGTGAACTTGATGAATGGACTGCTTTGGTTGACCCTGTTCATCATATTCACAAAACGCTCCTCTCCACCCGTCCACATCAGGAACACATCATCGATGTATCGTGTATACATCAGCAAGTGCCTCCTAGTGGACGGGTCGGAGAGGAATAACTCAAATTCAATAAGAAACATAAAGATGTTAGCATAGGAGGGTGCCACGGAAGAACCCATGGCACACCCCCTATGCTGGGCGTAGAAATTCCCATCGAATAAGAAATAATTGCGTCTCAGTGTAAGTTCTAAGAGACACAAGAACAGTTCGTGGTCAAACTTAGCACTGTCCAAATTCTCCATCAGAAATTTTTTCATTGCAAGGAGGCCTCCCTCATGGGGGATAGAGGTGTAGAGGCTACACACATCAAGGCTGCAGAGTAGAGTTCCTGAAGGAATGGAATCAAATGCTTGTAGTTTAACCAGGAAAGAAGTTGTATCCTTGAGAAAAGGACCGGCACTCTGTGCTGATAGCCAGGTAACTTGCCCTGGTGCCTTCTCAGCTTTGTAGATAAAGCAGGAATACAGGAGGCTTGTGGAGCGGCACTCAGGTGATAGATGTAGCAATAATCGACACTAAAATGTCGTCAGTTTCAACGTTTCAGTGCTCTGTTTTATTGGCACTATCGTCAGGATACAACCAGTGAATGCAAACATGATTTCTTATATAACACCACTAGTGCATGGGGGGAGGGAACATCCGGCCACTCCCACCTGTCAATCAGGGGATAGTTACATCATCGGATCATTCACCTGCCCTCCAATACACTAATCACCACACAAGAAACAAACAAATATATGTCACAATAAAATTACATACAGAATGACAGTATATGCATATATGACAATAAAAATGAAAAGAAAAAGAAAAAGAAATGACACTGAACAATATTGAGCAAACTGAACCGCATACATCAGAGGTTATCCTAGAAAGAGGCAAAAGATAAGTATTCATTAAGACCTCTCGGCGCTAATACATCCAAACGATGTATCCATTCAGCCTCTCGTTTTAGTAGTGCTTTATTGCGGTCCCCGCCACGTATGGGTTTATCAATCTGGTCAATCATGCGATATCGCAGACTAGTTAAGGGGTGATTCATTTCTAGAAAATGACGTGCGACTGGCTGGTCACTTTTCTTATCCTTAAGTGCTGCTTTAATAGAAGAGCGGTGAACCGCCATTCTATCTTTAAATTTACATTGTGTCTTACCTATGTAGGTAAGACCACATGGACACAAGATTTGATATATAACGTGGGTACTGTTACAGGTCAGATGCTGCCGAATGAGCAATTTCTTGCCTGTATGGGGATGATTGAAACTGTTACCGGCTATCAAAAATTGACATGCGACACATCCACATTTGAAGCACCCTGGTCTTCTGATTAGAAAATGTCCTTCTTCTTGACGCTTAGTGATGTCAGCTTTTACAAGTAGATCACGTAAATTGGCACCCCTTGCAAAGCAGGGCATAAGTGTGGTATTCTTAAATGGTAATTGATTGTCTGTTTGCACAATTGGCCACTGTTGTTTAACAATCTGACATATATCTTTTGATCTTGTATTGAATTTTGTGACCCATGGTAACCGTGTGCGATTTACATCAGGTTGCGTGGTTTTTTTCTGTAGCAATTGCTCGCGGTCTAAATTGAGTACTTTCTGCTTAGTTTTGAGCAGAAGGGCACGGTCATAACCACGGGTCACAAAACGTTCAATCAATTCATCAAGTTGGAAGTTGGCAGTTATAACATAACAATTAATCCGGAACACACGGATCATTTGGGAAAAAGGTAATCCCATTTTTAAAGGGGTAGGGTGACAACTGTTGATGTGTAGACCAGTGTTACGGTCTGTCGGCTTGTAGAACACAGATGTACTGAATTTGTCAGCTTCTTTGGCAATCACAACATCTAAAAAACCGTGCCCTTCTGCTCAAAACTAAGCAGAAAGTACTCAATTTAGACCGCAAGCAATTGCTACCAGCACAAGGCCCAAACATCCAGCAGAGTAATGTCACAGCCGGGGGACACTTATTATATAAGGACCAGCGGCCAAAACATTATCCCCCTGACCGGTCAGCCTGGGCAGGGGTCCTGGGGGAATGGTGACAACCTCAATGAACACCCCCCCTCCAGAATATTATTTCCCAGTTTGAAGCCTGGGGCTGTCCCCAGTGCCCCAGGGCAGTGGGCACCGGGCTGATAAATGGTGTAAAAATAGAAAAAAAACTATTGTATATTGCTGTGGAACTATGATTCCCAGCAAGCCTCCCCCGAATGCAGGAACTTGGAGAACCACAAGTCCCAGTATGCAGGACATTAAAGGGCCCATGGGAACTTGTAGTTCCACAGCAATACAAACAGTAAAATAAACACAAAAACACACCAGAATAATACAACTTTAATACACACAGAGCCCACACATACTGTTACTTACCTATCTTGATCCCATAAGTAGGTGTCATCCCTCCATCCGTCCATCTGTCTGGTGGTGGTCCCGAAGAAATCCAGGGGGTACTTATGGAAGGAAATTATACTTACAAGGGTCCCCCCGGGTAGATCGGTCTGCTTCTGTCCATGTAGCATCCCGGGGGACTTGGCAAAAAAACAACCTACTTTCCCGATCCAAGCCGAACTGAGGTAGGAGCTCCTCCTCCCGAATGCCGATATTGGCCAGCTAGCAGCCACTAGGTGCAGCTAGCCGGCCAATAGCGGCATTCAGGAGGAGGAGCCGCACAACGTACTGAGGAACTACACATCCCAGCATGCCCTGCCGTAGATTTTATATAATGGATTGCTAAAACTGTGGCAGGGCATGCTGGGACATGTAGTTCCACAACAGTTGGAGGGCCATGAGTTTGACACCACTGTCCTACACTATTATTAACTTCAATAACATTCATTTCTACTCACCTGGCACCTGGACTTTCATCTCAGTGTATGATTACATCACCTCTGTTGAACAGGTTCATTACTAAGAAAGTTCTTTCAACACAGGCGACAGTAATCATACATTATGAGGAACGTCCGGGGGCAGAGCAATGTGTCCCTCCTGGAGAAGGTCATGTTAGGAGGTATGCATCTCACTATATTGTTTTTTTAGGCCAAAAGGCCTATGCAACACAAGTGGGCAGCACAAACACCTGGCTCATCTAGGAGTGGCACTGCAGTGGCAGATAGGATGGCAATTTTAAAAACTAGGCCCCAAAGAGCACATAATGCAAAAAAAGAGAAGTGTAAGATGAAATTGGCCTTGGGTCCTCCCACCTTATGTTGTATGAAAAGGACATACACAGTTTAACAAAGCAATCACTTCAGCGACAGGGTCTACACACGACTGTGGCTGAAATGATTGCTTTGTTTGGGCACCCACATAAAAAAGAGTTGCCCTGTCTGTTGTATAAGCCCAGAGGTGCTGCTAAGTGTACTCTATAAACTCAATGGTGCTGCTAAGTCTATGGTATAAGCAGGGCCAGTGCTAGCCTCCTCCCCCGCCCCAGGAAAATCCCCCACCCGCCCGCCCGCTCGCCGCCGGCTGTGGGGAAGATGTCAGTGGGCAGCAGACGGCAGGCGGCAGGTGGGCGGGGATGCGGACAATACTGCACCACAGGGTGGGGGTGCGGACGACACTGCGGCGTGCGCCCGCAACAACGTGTTCAGGGGGAGGGGAGAGGGAAGCTACGCTACCTTTCTCCCCTGCTCCCAGTCCCCGCTGCAGGGGAGATGTCTTGCCTGTCATGGGTTTATTTCAGCCTGTGTTGATATCGAATCTCTGGTGGCCTCTAGTGGTGAGTCTGTGCCATTTCAGGCCAGTGTGTTCCCATCAGCCCTGCTAGCCTGGAGTTCCCAGCTGCTCTAATTACCTGAGGCCTTGTTAAGGTATCCTGACCTGTGCAGCCCTGCCAGTCATAGCCTTTAGCTCAGAGCTCCTAGCCATATTTCTGTTTGCAAGCTTGTTCTGTCTCAGCGTCTTGGACATAGGCGAATCTAGGGGGTGGTCCGGGGGTGCACAGGACCACCCATTAGCCCATTTTGTAGCTGAGGGTTGGGGCTTTCCAACGAGCTCAGCCCTGTGTCTCTAGCCCCCTGGGAACCAGAGATACTGCCAGGCAAAGCTGGAACGTATTCCCTATAGGATAACATGGGACCCGCTAATTCCGACCCCCACCCAGTTCAAAGGCTGCCAGATCCCCCTTCTGCATCACTGAAGCTCGAGGTTGATCTCAGTCGAATCCAAATCGCTGGGCCTTCTATCTGATACCAGGCTGGATCCATATGGATTAATTGGATCCAGGGATATTGAGATTAAACCTTTTTTTTCATTTCTTAAATGTAATTTCATGACTGTTTATGCTCTTTGAGGGCAGATTTCTCTGGAACCAAACAGCCCAGTTTCACGGGACCAAAATTATTTGAAGCCAACTCAAAAGTTCTTCAATATGATACTGGTCTCATGTAAATGGGTCAGTTGGTTCCGAAGATATAGCTGGTTGGTTAAAGGGGGTAGGGAGAGCGGAGTGGTTGTCTCTCCCCCTCACACCAGAAAATGCAGGGACTAGGCTGGTGTATAAGGGGTCAGCCTGGGAATGTCCCTGCATGATCCTGGGACCATATTCTCGGGTAAATCCCTGCATTTTCTGTTGTGAAAGGGGTATTATTTGAAACAGCCGTGACCTACAGTGCTCTGAATACAGCCAGGCAGCCCCCTGCTCTCTGCCCAGCTGTCAATGACTGTCACCCCTGCAGCTTCGGCTCCAATTCTTCTCCCCGCTTTCACCTCAGCCCGCCCCCCCTTTAATCATGTGATGCCGGCGCCCGGCGTGCTCCCCCGACGTCACGCACAACAACAGCGCGCACAATATTTCAAATGTCCACTCGGCTAGAGGGGACACCAGGAGGGGAGTGGGAACCTGCTCTGCGCTGCGCTCTGCTCTTCTCCCCATAGAAGCAGCTGCACCGCTCTCCATCTCTCCCTGCAGCAGCAGCAGCGAAGGGTCATATATAAAAATTTACAGTAAGTGGCACTTTTGGGGGCATTGCTTAAGGGACACTACAAGTTGCGTTATGTGGGGGCATTACGCATAATGTGTGGCTTAATGTATAAGGGGCATTACAGTGTGCAGCATCATGTGTAAGGGACATTATGTGTGCAGCATCATGTTTAATGGGTACTATGGTGCACGGCATCATGTGTAATGGGTACTATGGTGTGCGGCATCATGTGTAATGGGTACTATGGTGTGCGGCATCATGTGTAATGGGTACTATGGTGCCATCAAGCAAGAACACGCTAGCAATGAGCATGTAGGTAAGCAGCACTTATGTGGCAAATATGTAATGGGCATTACGGTTTGTTATATAGTATGTAATGGGCATCATGATGTGTGGCACAATGTGTAATGGGCATTATGGTGTGTGGCCTTATGTGTAACTGGCATTACGGCGTGTGGCTTTATGTGTAATGGGTATTACGCGCAAAGGTCCCCCTGCTGTTATGTCTGGATCGGGGACCACCCATTACCATAATTCTAGATTCGCCTATGGTCTTGGACCCTGTCTTGCCTCAGTCCCTGGTGTGTTCCTGACCCCTGGTTTATCCTTGTTGGTGTCTCCAGTCGTCTCCTGGTTTCCCAGTGCAGCTGCAGCCTGTCCTTCATCTGTGGTTCTCCATCTTCCCAGATAAGTCAGGGGTCTCCCTGCAATCTCACTACGGATGGTGTAATG
Source organism: Crinia signifera (assembly GCF_055691185.1). Lineage (NCBI taxonomy): Eukaryota > Metazoa > Chordata > Amphibia > Anura > Myobatrachidae > Crinia > Crinia signifera. Next base: position 22,770,181 of record NC_139217.1, on the reverse strand, counting down.
GTTAGCATTACTGCCTCACAGCACTGAGGTCATGGGTTCAATACCCACCATGGCCCTAACTGTGCGGAGTTTGTATATTCTCCCCGTACTTGCGTGGGTTTCCTCCGGGTACTCCGGTTTCCTCCCACAATCCAAAAATATACTGCTAGGCTAATTTGGCTCCCAACAAAATTAACCCTAGAATGTCTGTGTGTGCGTGTACATGTGGTAGGGAATATAGATTGTAAGCTCCACTGGGGCAGGGACTGATGTGAATGGTCAAAATATTCTCTGTAAAGCGCTGCGGAATCTGTGTGCGCTATATAAGAAACTGCTAATAAATAATAAATAAATAATACTCCCAGTATTTCTGCATTACCACCTGCATACTGCTTGTAGTCCCGCACTGCTGTGTTGTGCAGCCCCACGTGGTTGTGCACCCCAGTGTGGTGAACTGGGGGTTTAGTTGTCATTGTTTGTACCATTCCTGTGAATTGTTGCGCCTACACCGTGTATTGTCACCATAGTTAACGGTGCATTCATTTCTATGTAGTGTGTCATCTCCTGAGCATTGTTGCTCCCCTGGAGACTCTGGGGGTTCCCCGTCCCTCGTTGGGCTTTAGTTAGTTCTCCCCTTGCTGTCATCCCACCTCAACGGATGCGTTGTCCGTCATAAGACCAGGCGGCATTGAGGGCGGAGACTGCAAAACCAGCCCCGTTAAACGCGGCTGTTATTGGTGAAGCCTAGCACCGCACGCATCTGTCAATCACAGCTAGAGGCAACGGAGTCAGGATTTTGGTTCGGGGTTATCCCCAGAGTCCTAACATTATGACTGGCCAAAAATAACTCTGGAGCTGAGTTTAGTCCTCTCAGTTCAGTAGTTTGTCTTGCCACAGTTTGTCTTGCCACAGTTTGGCTTGTCACAGTTTGTCTTGTCACTGTTTGTCTTGTCACTGTTTGTCTTGTCACAGTTTCCGTGTCACAGTTTGTTTTGGCTAGTCTGTGACCCTGCATGGCTATATCATGCAGGCCATGCAAGAGCCATAAACAGCTTTAAATTTGGTGTTCACTGCCTTTAAATCTGGGCGGTTAGAGGTTCTGCAGTGGTCCCTACTGCAGCTGCAAGAACTTTCAACCAAAATTTTTCTGGTCCTCCCAGAGGTCACGAGTTCAGTCAGCCCCTAATGAAACCCTTGTAAGAAATTTTTAGATAGTGAGTTCTCAGACCCAGAGGTCCAGGGAAAGCATAAAAGTGTCCTATGGCTGAAGCTTTCACTGGAGAAGCGTCAGCGGCGTAGAAACTTACATTTATGCTTATACTGTGGAGATTCAGGCCACTATCTCCAGGCTTGTGAATTGCGCAACCCTGGTGGTGGTGACAGGGTGTTTCCTCTGGCCAAGTTGAGTCAGGTTGTTAGATCTATGCCTGTCTCCACTATGGCAGAGGAACGTACCGCTGAATCATCCATTAAAAGCACTCTGATTAATAAAAGGGGTCCAAATACTAAGAGGCCCCATTTTGAGTTCAGGAATCAACAGAGGAGGTGCTCCTCACATGCTGTAATTTCTTGTCCTGTAAAATCAGAGTTGCAAATCTCTAAGGGGAAAGCCCAGGTGATAGGCTCAGGTGGCATGTTTAGTGGCATTGCCTCCGATGTTGGAGGTCCCAGAGTTGCTTCCGATGCCGGGGGCCCGCTGAGCGAGTCCGATGCCGGGGGCCCGCCGGGCAAGTCCGATGCCAGGGGCCCGCTGGGCGAGTCCGATACCAGGGGCCCGCCGGTTGAGTCTGATGCCAGGGGCCCACCGGACGAGTCCGATACCAGGGGCCCGCCAGGCGAGTCCAATGCCGGGGGCCCGCTGGGAGAGTCCGATGCTGGAGGCCCATCAGGCGAGTCCGATGCCGGGGGCCCGCCGGGCAAGTGAGCCAAAGGCCGCAGCCCCGAGTGGGGGCCCAAAGGCCGTAGCCCAGAGTGGTGGCCCGCAGTCTCAGTTTGTAGCCTCAAGTGGGGACCCACAGTCTCAGTTGTTAGCCCCAAGTGGGGTCCCAAAGGCCACTGCCTCTGCCTAGGTCCCAAAGGCCACTGCCTCTGCCAAGGTCCCGAAGGCCACTGCCTCTGCCAAGGTCCCGAAGGCCACTGCCTCTGTCGAGGTCCCGAAGGCCACTGCCTCTGCCGAGGTCCTGAAGGCCACTGCTTCTGCAGGGAGTTCTGTCTATTCAATCCCCAAGAGGAAATCTGATTTCCCTGCCTCAAGGCAGGGGTCAAGCCATGCCAGTAGTATGGAGGGACCATCTGTTGGTCACAATAGTGATGCCTAGCCAGAGACTCACCATAGTGCTGCTCAGTCAGAAATTCTTCATAGTGCTGCACCAGCCAGAGTCTCACCATAGTGCTGCCCAGCCAGAAAGACCATCAAACTCAGAAGAGGTCACTAAAGTCACAGCCTCAAGTGCCATTACCCCAGCTCTGCAGTCCGGTCAGTTAGCTGATAATGAAGAACGTTTTGACTCTTTAGAGGATATCTCCACAACAATAGTCTTTGATGGGGACTTAGCCCAATTAGCTGTGCTCACCAAAACACTGTCACCATTATGGAGTCCAGACCATTTTTAGGTATTACTTCAGATAATGTGGTGCTCTATTTAATCTACTCCTTCAGAGGGGAGCCTTTCAAATGGGTGTCCAAATTTATTAAAGCTGAAGATCCCATTCTTAAGGATGTCCAGGCATTTGGTGATGCAGTTGTTAAGAAATTTGGTCCCAAAGAATTTTGCTCAAATTCTTCTAAATCACCTGTCTTGTCCGTTGAAAGTCCTCTAGATATTGTAGAGCTGGCACAAGAGTCTAAGCCTATTGCCTTCACTGTGGGATATGCTATTCTCTCTTCTTCTCCCAACAATTCCAATCATGCACATAAGAAGAAGAGAAAGAAGAATAAGCACTGACCTTTTGCCTTGTTCTGTTGTCACATGCATTTGTCTCCTCGTGTTGTGTCCCAAGGCTACCTTCAAGAGAAGGGCACTGTTACAAGCTGCTTGTTCCTGTTTTTCATGTTTTAGTGTACCCGCATGCCAGGGTTTTGGTATTCTCCATGTTGTGGAGAACCTGGTATTGGGGTCCCTTGACCCCTGCTCAAGGGGGGGGGGGTACTGTTAGCAGGAATCAATTATGACTCCTATCTATCTTGCCTGTCATGGGTTTATTTCAGTCTGTGTTGGTATCGACTCTCTGGTGGCCTCCAGGGGGGGGGGGGGGGGGTCTGTGCCATTTCAGTTCAGTCCTCTGTGCATCAATTATGCACAAGTGTGTTCTCATCAGCCCTGCTAGCCTGGAGTTCACAGCTTCTCTAATTACCTGAGGCCTTGATAAGGCATCCTGACCTGTGCAACTCTCCCAGTCATAGCCTTTAGCTCAGAGCTCCTAGCCATAGTTCTGTTTGCAAGCCTGTTCTGTCTCAACGTCTTGGACACTGTCTTGCCTCAGTCCCTGGTGTGTTCCTGACCCCTTGTTTATCCTTGTTGGTGTCTCCAGTCGTCTCCTGGTGTCCCAGTGCAGCTGCAGCCTGTCCTTCATCTGTGGTTCTCCATCTTCCCAGATAAGTCAGGGGTCTCCCTGCAGTCTCACTACTCCCAGTATTTTTTGCATTACCACCTGCATACTGCTTGCGAACTGGGGGTTTAGTTCATTGTTTGTACCGTCCCTGTGCATTGTTGCACCTACATTGTGTATTGGCACCATAGTTACCGGTGCATTCATTTATATGTAGTGTGTCATCTCCTGAGCATTGTTGCTCCCCATGGGACTCTGGGGGTTTCCTGTCCCTTGTTGGGCTTTAGTTAGTTTTCCCCTTGCTGTCTCCCTGCCTTGACGGATGCGTTGTCCCTCATAAGACCAAGCAGCATTGAGGGCGGAGCCGGCATAACCAGCTCCATGGAACGCGGATGTTATTGGTGAAGCTTAGCACTGCACACATCCGTCAATCACAGCTAGAGGCATTGGAGTCAGGGTTTTGGTTCAAGGATATCCCCAGAGTCCTAACATGAAGTCTAGCACTGCATGCATCAATCAACCACTGTGAGAGACAACAGAGCCAGGTGTGGTGTGTGATAAGTCTTCTTCCATATTTGTACACGGGGACTCCCCAGAGTCCTTACACTACAACTGTCAAGCCATATGTAGCCTTTGCAAAGCCAGAGTAAGCAGGGGTAAGGACTTAAACCACCTAGAAACTCCATCTCTCCCTGCAGCAGCAGCAGCGAAGGCTCATATAAAAATTTACAGTAAGTGGCACTTTTGGGGGCATTGCTTAAGGGACACTACAAGTTGCGTTATGTGGGGGCATTACGCATAATGTGTGGCTTAATGTATAAGGGGCATTACAGTGTGCAGCATCATGTGTAAGGGACATTATGTGTGCAGCATCATGTGTAATGGGTACTATGGTGCACGGCATCATGTGTAATGGGTACTATGGTGTGCGGCATCATGTGTAATGGGTACTATGGTGTGCGGCATCATGTGTAATGGGTACTATGGTGCCATCAAGCAAGAACACGCTAGCAATGAGCACGTAGGTAAGCAGCACTTATGTGGCAAATATGTAATGGGCATTACGGTTTGTTATATAGTATGTAATGGGCATCATGATGTGTGGCACAATGTGTAATGGGCATTATGGTGTGTGGCCTTATGTGTAACTGGCATTACGGCGTGTGGCTTTATGTGTAATGGGTATTACGCGCAAAGGTCCCCCTGCTGTTATGTCTGGATCGGGGACCACCCATTACCATAATTCTAGATTCGCCTATGGTCTTGGACCCTGTCTTGCCTCAGTCCCTGGTGTGTTCCTGACCCCTGGTTTATCCTTGTTGGTGTCTCCAGTCGTCTCCTGGTTTCCCAGTGCAGCTGCAGCCTGTCCTTCATCTGTGGTTCTCCATCTTCCCAGATAAGTCAGGGGTCTCCCTGCAATCTCACTACTCCCAGTATTTCTGCATTACCACCTGCATACTGCTTGTAATCCCGCACTGCTGTGTTGTGCAGCCCCACGTGGTTGTGCACCCCAGTGTGGTGAACTGGGGGTTTAGTTGTCATTGTTTGTACCATTCCTGTGCATTGTTGCGCCTACACCGTGTATTGTCACCATAGTTAACGGTGCATTCATTTATATGTAGTGTGTCATCTCCTGAGCATTGTTGCTCCCCTGGAGACTCTGGGGGTTCCCCGTCCCTTGTTGGGCTTTAGTTAGTTCTCCCCTTGCTGTCATCCCACCTCAACGGATGCGTTGTCCGTCATAAGACCAGGCGGCATTGAGGGCGGAGACTGCAAAACCAGCCCCGTCAAACGCGGCTGTTATTGGTGAAGCCTAGCACCGCACGCATCTGTCAATCACAGCTAGAGGCAACGGAGTCAGGATTTTGGTTCGGGGTTATCCCCAGAGTCCTAACATTATGACTGGCCAAAAATAACTCTGGAGCTGAGTTTAGTCCTCTCAGTTCAGTAGTTTGTCTTGCCACAGTTTGTCTTGCCACAGTTTGGCTTGTCACAGTTTGTCTTGTCACTGTTTGTCTTGTCACTGTTTGTCTTGTCACAGTTTCCGTGTCACAGTTTGTTTTGGCTAGTCTGTGACCCTGCATGGCTATATCATGCAGGCCATGCAAGAGCCATAAACAGCTTTAAATTTGGTGTTCACTGCCTTTAAATCTGGGCGGTTAGAGGTTCTGCAGTGGTCCCTACTGCAGCTGCAAGAACTTTCAACCAAAATTTTTCTGGTCCTCCCAGAGGTCACGAGTTCAGTCAGCCCCTAATGAAACCCTTGTAAGAAATTTTTAGATAGTGAGTTCTCAGACCCAGAGGTCCAGGGAAAGCATAAAAGTGTCCTATGGCTGAAGCTTTCACTGGAGAAGCGTCAGCGGCGTAGAAACTTACATTTATGCTTATACTGTGGAGATTCAGGCCACTATCTCCAGGCTTGTGAATTGCGCAACCCTGGTGGTGGTGACAGGGTGTTTCCTCTGGCCAAGTTGAGTCAGGTTGTTAGATCTATGCCTGTCTCCACTATGGCAGAGGAACGTACCGCTGAATCATCCATTAAAAGCACTCTGATTAATGATAGGGGTCCAAATACTAAGAGGCCCCATTTTGAGTTCAGGAATCAACAGAGGAGGTGCTCCTCACATGCTGTAATTTCTTGTCCTGTAAAATCAGAGTTGCAAATCTCTAAGGGGAAAGCCCAGGTGATAGGCTCAGGTGGCATGTTTAGTGGCATTGCCTCCGATGTTGGAGGTCCCAGAGTTGCTTCCGATGCCGGGGGCCCGCTGAGCGAGTCCGATGCCGGGGGCCCGCCGGGCAAGTCCGATGCCAGGGGCCCGCTGGGCGAGTCCGATACCAGGGGCCCGCCGGTTGAGTCTGATGCCAGGGGCCCACCGGACGAGTCCGATACCAGGGGCCCGCCAGGCGAGTCCAATGCCGGGGGCCCGCTGGGAGAGTCCGATGCTGGAGGCCCATCAGGCGAGTCCGATGCCGGGGGCCTGCCGGGCAAGTGAGCCAAAGGCCGCAGCCCCGAGTGGGGGCCCAAAGGCCGTAGCCCAGAGTGGTGGCCCGCAGTCTCAGTTTGTAGCCTCAAGTGGGGACCCACAGTCTCAGTTGTTAGCCCCAAGTGGGGTCCCAAAGGCCACTGCCTCTGCCTAGGTCCCAAAGGCCACTGCCTCTGCCAAGGTCCCGAAGGCCACTGCCTCTGCCAAGGTCCCGAAGGCCACTGCCTCTGTCGAGGTCCCGAAGGCCACTGCCTCTGCCGAGGTCCTGAAGGCCACTGCTTCTGCAGGGAGTTCTGTCTATTCAATCCCCAAGAGGAAATCTGATTTCCCTGCCTCAAGGCAGGGGTCAAGCCATGCCAGTAGTATGGAGGGACCATCTGTTGGTCACAATAGTGATGCCTAGCCAGAGACTCACCATAGTGCTGCTCAGTCAGAAATTCTTCATAGTGCTGCACCAGCCAGAGTCTCACCATAGTGCTGCCCAGCCAGAAAGACCATCAAACTCAGAAGAGGTCACTAAAGTCACAGCCTCAAGTGCCATTACCCCAGCTCTGCAGTCCGGTCAGTTAGCTGATAATGAAGAACGTTTTGACTCTTTAGAGGATATCTCCACAACAATAGTCTTTGATGGGGACTTAGCCCAATTAGCTGTGCTCACCAAAACACTGTCACCATTATGGAGTCCAGACCATTTTTAGGTATTACTTCAGATAATGTGGTGCTCTATTTAATCTACTCCTTCAGAGGGGAGCCTTTCAAATGGGTGTCCAAATTTATTAAAGCTGAAGATCCCATTCTTAAGGATGTCCAGGCATTTGGTGATGCAGTTGTTAAGAAATTTGGTCCCAAAGAATTTTGCTCAAATTCTTCTAAATCACCTGTCTTGTCCGTTGAAAGTCCTCTAGATATTGTAGAGCTGGCACAAGAGTCTAAGCCTATTGCCTTCACTGTGGGATATGCTATTCTCTCTTCTTCTCCCAACAATTCCAATCATGCACATAAGAAGAAGAGAAAGAAGAATAAGCACTGACCTTTTGCCTTGTTCTGTTGTCACATGCATTTGTCTCCTCGTGTTGTGTCCCAAGGCTACCTTCAAGAGAAGGGCACTGTTACAAGCTGCTTGTTCCTGTTTTTCATGTTTTAGTGTACCCGCATGCCAGGGTTTTGGTATTCTCCATGTTGTGGAGAACCTGGTATTGGGGTCCCTTGACCCCTGCTCAAGGGGGGGGGGTACTGTTTGCAGGAATCAATTATGACTCCTATCTATCTTGCCTGTCATGGGTTTATTTCAGTCTGTGTTGGTATCGACTCTCTGGTGGCCTCCAGGGGGTGGGGGGGGTCTGTGCCATTTCAGTTCAGTCCTCTGTGCATCAATTATGCACAAGTGTGTTCTCATCAGCCCTGCTAGCCTGGAGTTCACAGCTTCTCTAATTACCTGAGGCCTTGATAAGGCATCCTGACCTGTGCAACTCTCCCAGTCATAGCCTTTAGCTCAGAGCTCCTAGCCATAGTTCTGTTTGCAAGCCTGTTCTGTCTCAACGTCTTGGACACTGTCTTGCCTCAGTCCCTGGTGTGTTCCTGACCCCTTGTTTATCCTTGTTGGTGTCTCCAGTCGTCTCCTGGTGTCCCAGTGCAGCTGCAGCCTGTCCTTCATCTGTGGTTCTCCATCTTCCCAGATAAGTCAGGGGTCTCCCTGCAGTCTCACTACTCCCAGTATTTTTTGCATTACCACCTGCATACTGCTTGCGAACTGGGGGTTTAGTTCATTGTTTGTACCGTCCCTGTGCATTGTTGCACCTACATTGTGTATTGGCACCATAGTTACCGGTGCATTCATTTATATGTAGTGTGTCATCTCCTGAGCATTGTTGCTCCCCATGGGACTCTGGGGGTTTCCTGTCCCTTGTTGGGCTTTAGTTAGTTTTCCCCTTGCTGTCTCCCTGCCTTGACGGATGCGTTGTCCCTCATAAGACCAAGCAGCATTGAGGGCGGAGCCGGCATAACCAGCTCCATGGAACGCGGATGTTATTGGTGAAGCTTAGCACTGCACACATCCGTCAATCACAGCTAGAGGCATTGGAGTCAGGGTTTTGGTTCAAGGATATCCCCAGAGTCCTAACATGAAGTCTAGCACTGCATGCATCAATCAACCACTGTGAGAGACAACAGAGCCAGGTGTGGTGTGTGATAAGTCTTCTTCCATATTTGTACACGGGGACTCCCCAGAGTCCTTACACTACAACTGTCAAGCCATATGTAGCCTTTGCAAAGCCAGAGTAAGCAGGGGTAAGGACTTAAACCACCTAGAAACTTGGTAAGATCCTTCCTTAAATGTCTCTTGCAGCACATTCATCAAAACTCAAAGGGTATTGTTAAATTCAGAAACTTTGGCTTACAGTATATTCAGTCCAGTGGCAGCAATCTACACCATCATCGTCAATTGCCTCCTCAATCAGGATCGAATGTACTACTGTAGGCATTGTCATAGACATGCAAAAAGAGGGGGATAGCAGCGCTCTAGGGATGTCCCAGAAACGTAATCAAATGAATAAAATTGGATGATCTTTACATTTTTTTTTTATATCACACAAAGGTTAATACATATTCTAAAACCATTTGAGGTAAAATCAACAGTAGCAAACATTGCCCATACCCGCAATTGATCAACAGAGTAAAGGGAGAGTCCATTCCTATTAGGCCCAAACTTTGTAGATAGGATAATATAGGGCCTTATTCTGATCTGAGCTCAGTACAAATTTGTTCTTAAAATGGGCAAAACCATCTGCACTGCAGGTGGGGCAGATGTAACATGTATAGAGAGAGTTAGGTTTGTGTGAGTTATTTTGTTTCTGTGCAGGGTAAATACTGGCTGCATTATTTTTACACTGCAATTTAGATTTCAGTTTCAGCACACCCCACCCAAATTTAATTCTCTTTGCACAGGTTACATCTGCTCCACCTGCAGTGCACATGGTTTTGCCCATTTTCCGAACAAATTTGTACTGAGCTCAGATCTGAATAAGGGCCATAGTTACCCCTCCTGATTAAGCTGGAATACTTTGAAGAAATGGTGGGTCTTTGAAGAAATGGTGGGTCTTTTCGTAGCAGGAGAAGGTTGGCTGGTGCACCAGAGGGTGAAATGGCCTCCCAGATGAAAAAGGGTGGTCAAGGCAGTTCAATCCTGTAGGGCTGGTCTGGACTACAATCTCCAATTTCACCCTCTGGTGCATCAGCCAACCTTCTTCTGCTACAAAAAGACCCACCATTTCTTCAAACTGCCAGTGAAACCGGATATTTGTGCCATCTTTGGGCCGGCCACTTGGACTTATGGAAGATGTCTGTAGAAGTATTCCAGCTTAACCAGGGGTGGTAACTATATTATCCTAGCTACAAAGTTTGGGCCTAATAGGAACGTACTCTCCTTTTACTCTGTTGATCAATTGTGGGTATGGGCAATGTTTGCTACTGTTGGTTTTACCTCATATGGTTTTAGAGTATGTATTAACCTTTGTGTGATATTCAGAGCCGAATTTCCCATTAGGCACGTGAGGCACCGGCCTAGGGGCGGCACATGTTTGGGGGCGGCACTTGGATGCCTGTGATAGTACTGTCAGCCCAAAATGTACCAATAACTGCAAAATATCCACTGTACTGTACTATATTCCATCTTAAATAGAGTGTAAATGGATAGGACATGCAGATACTGCCCCTGTAAACTGTCCTAATTAGTAAACATTATTGTTGTGCCTAGGGGCGCCCTCATCCCTAAATCCGCCCCTGGTGATATTAATGAATATTTGTAAAGATCATCCAATTTTATTCATTTGATTCAATTTCTTGGACAATCCCTAGAGCGCTGCTATCCCCCCTCTTTTTGCATTTCAATTGTACAGGTCTCACTAACCTGTTCCCCTAGCAGCTGCTGAGTTAGCCACCCACTCCAAGTGTTCCCCCTAGTTTCCTCCCCTATTTCGGGTTGGTACTAGATTTCCATTTCTTATTGTCATAGACATGACTGACTCATAGGGGGAAATTTACCAAAGGAAATTTGTAAAAAATAGGTGTATTTGTATTCAGAAATTCACTTATTTTTGACATTTACTATCCCGAAAATATGGCAATTCGTATTCGTATTGATAGCACATCATTACGAATACGAATTGCCGTATTTTCGGCATACTAAATGTTAAAAATAAGTGTATTTCTGGATACAAATACACCTATTTTTTTACAAATTTTCTTTAGTAAATTTCCCCCATAGTGACATTGTTTTTGAGGTTTAAAAAGACATCAATCCATCAAGTTCAACCTATCTTTACAATCATACTATTTATAATGAGCAAGGAAGATGAAGTATGACAGCAGTCACCCAGTTGCAAAGTAGATTATCGAGGACATAGCATCTATGGTGCTGTTAGACGTGCGTCCAATATCCGCCATTGGCGCAGTGGTATTTACGCAGATGATTGACGTACTGTGTCCCTGCTCTATATTCAACTTCACTAGACAAAAAATTCCCAGAATTTACAAAGTAGAACAGGGGACAGGCAGCACCCGCAGTTTGTAAAAATGATACCAACAACGCTGTAGAGATCAAACGTTTTTGATGCCTTTATTGCAGTGGTTCCCAAACTTTTTTGCATCATGGCACACTAGATTATCAAAGTATTTGTCAAGGCACCCCTAGGTGCAAAGTTTGCTACCGAGAATTTCAGAAAAGTTGTGCTTATTTGTCATCCTTAGGTCCAGTTATGTGGGGAGGGTCAGAATTCACTTCTGTTTATCCACATATTTTAAAACTAAGCCACAAGCACTGATTTTGCCTATTTCATTGACCATAAATAATTTGAATTGGATCTAGACCACCAAACCGAGGCACCCCTGCATGTGCTCTGAGGCACCCCAGGGAGCCTAGGCACACAGTTTGGGAACCACTACTTTATTGCATCGTCATCAGGATACAGACATGCACAGAAAGACATACCTTTATAACCACACCACACCACATGCGGCCGCCCGGCAGATCCGGTCCCGAGTGACGCGCCCACCAATGATGCCATCATCCCGATCCAGTTGTCAGGGCAACCAATCAAACAAAAGTGCACACCAATCATGATACAAAAAGTGTCCACAACCTGATTTGAAACAAGACACAAGAAGCAAATTAAAAACATGGATGCTGTAAATCATACATTGCAATGCAACACATACCGATATATATATATATATATGGCAATCGTCATGTAATACATCTTAATACAAAAAAGAGGAATAGTATCGGTAATGTCAAGTTTAATGCAAATACAATATGAACTATAATGAATGCAGCTGGAAACATTAACATATCATGTCGTCAGTGTTGACTGTCAGCGAGTGACAGTTTTACAAGAAGCAGTGCAGTCCTGCTGTCTCATTGAGACCAACGGGGGCCAGGGTACCTAGCTCATGTATCCACCTTGCCTCTTTCTGTAAGAGGCGTAGAGACCTATCACCTCCCCCCCGTATGTTGAACGCTCATGGTCGATGATGGAATAGCGCAGTTGTGGGATGCTATGCCCGGCTGTCAGGAAGTGCCGGGCCACGGGCTGGTCACTGTGATCACTTACTAGTGCCGCGCAAATGGTGGACTTATGCCCTGCAATTCTTTCGCGTAGGGTGCGATCGGTTTTTCCAACGTAACCGAGACGGCAAGGGCACATTATCAAATAGATAATGAAGCGTGTGGTACAAATTACTCGATGTTTGATGTTGATGCGGCGGCCCGTGAGGGGGTGTGGGAAGCTGCTGCCGGTATTCAAGCATTTGCAAACAGCACAGTTGAGGCACCGGTAACAACCCATACTACGTTGCAGGAACCCTGTTTGTACAGATTGTGCACTATCCAGGCCACTGATATCGGTCTTCATGACCCAATCCCTGATTTTTTTGCCCTGGCTATAAAAGGGCATGAGACTCTGGTCAGTGAGTTGCAACTCTGGGTCAGTGCCAACAATATGCCACAGTTCCCTAGATATTCCCATTATTTCTCTGCTCGCTACATTATGGTGATTAACCCAAGGGAAACAGTTGTCCTGATTTTTCTTCTTTTGTGTTGGACACAATGTGTCCTGTTGTTGGCACCTAAGTGCTTTGTTTTTTTTTTGCCAGAGAAAGCTGTTTCTCATTATTCCCACGCAAAAGTCGCTAATCATGTGATCAATGTGGGCGTCTGCCATGGTGCGATCAGAGTAGATTCTTATGGCCCTCAGGAACTGTGCGTATGGAAGAGAAAATTTTAACTTATGGGGATGGAAACTGGTCGCATGGAGAGTGGTATTGCGATCGGTTGGTTTCCGGAAGAGTTCCGTACTGATCACACCATTGCAAATGCTCACCTTGACATCCAAGTAATTCACTGTTTCATGGCTGATATTATGTGTGAATTGTACCGGGTGCCCGGAATCATTATGGTCTCCAATGAATTGTGCTAAAGAATCACGGGTTCCCGTCCACATGACAAACACGTCATCTATGTAACGTACATAGAATAGCGCATGTTTAGCAAAGATGGTATTAGACATCATGATCTGTTCCTCCACCATGTACATGTAGGCGTTGGCGTACGATGGGGCCACATTGGACCCCATCGCACAACCATACGCAAACAAGTAGAAGGTGCCATCAAAGATGAAGTAGTTACATGAGAGTACTAGCTCCAATTAGTCAATAATTAACTCAACATCAGGACCACTGTAAGACGGGTTGTTGGTAATAAGCTTGCGTACTGCCATGAGTCCCTCCGCATTGGGTATTACTGTGTAAAGGCTTGATATGTCAAAACTGCATAGAAGGGTATTATTGGGTATTGAGGATACAGTATTCAATTTGTTAATAAAGGATGTGGTGTCGAGGAGGTGTCTAGGATGTTGTACAATACAAGGCTGCAAGATGGCATCAAGATAAGTAGAAACACGTTGTAAAAGACAATTGCATGCAGATATAATAGGGCGGCAAGGCAAATTTATCAGAGATTTATGGATTTTTGGTAATGAATACAAGATGGGTACCACCGGATGCTCATTGATGAGTGCTGATCTTAATGCATCAGAGATAAATCCATCACTGACCGCCCTAGACAAACTTTCCCCCAATTTCTTGCCAAATGCAATGGTGGGGTCATGATCAAGTTTATGGTACACATTGACATCACTAAGTTGTCTCAGCAATTCTATCCTTTAGTCAGAAAGATTCTGTACTACAATACCCCGCCCTTATCGGCAGGGCGTATGGTAATGTCAGTGTAACCCGAAAGGTCTTTCAATGCCTGCATCTCTAATTTCCCCAAGTTTGGGTGCTTACCACAATGAGGGGTACTCGCCACAACAGTCTCAGATACCCTATTGTCCAAGAGTCGCAAAAAAGTCTTGATCGAAGGGTTGGTTGTGGTCGGTTTAAAGCGTGATCGTTTCTGCAATTTCAGCAGTGCAGGTGGCAGGGGATCCTCAATGGGGGTTGCAGTGACAGTCCGTGTCATTGCTTTTGTACCGCGGAAATACTCATGAAGTTTAAGCTGTCTAATAAGTTTGTACTTTTCAATAGACCACTGCATGCTGTTGAATCTGACCGTAGGTACGAACGAGAGACCACATTGTAGGACACGCTCCTCAGTGTCAGTCAAAGGATGGTTGGATAAATTAAATATTAAGCTTTTGCTTTCCGATAGAGGGGGGGACGTCCTGGTTGTCCTCGACCGCGTCCTTCCCCTTGCCCTTTTACCCCCTCGGCGGGTTTTCCTTCTCTGCCGCCGCGTCTGCGGCGGTTGCCCTCCACTGAAGGGATCTGTCGTGATGTGCAAGGGACATTTAAAAAAGTGTCATTAGTGTCCTCACTCAGAAATGCCTTTGTACCCACTGTCCACTTAACCACCATTATGTGGACAAGTGAAACAGGACAAAGTAATAACTACATTACTGTGACGGCCCACCACCACCACCAGCAGCAGCAGCAGCATCTCACAAACAACAACTCATTCCGAGACAGGCTATGCTGGGATTGACCAGTTTCAGTAAAATGAGAAAACTGGGAAGCTTTTAGAGAAACTGAGAAACATCATTGCACAATTGCTTACCCCACTTGGACTCTCCTGGGGATATGTTATGTTTATTTTAATTTATTACCAGTTATTTTTATGTTCTTATTACTATATTCTTATCATCCATATTCCCTTACCACATGTATTGTAAACAAACACATTCGTTGTAGGGATAATTTATGTTGGGCAGTGGTATAACTATAATAAGCGTGTGCCCCCCCCCCCCCGCGCCGGTAATTACAGAAGTGCCCCCCGTAAAATAAATATCCCCCCCAACCCTGCCTTACCCCTCAAGCGTGATACCGCCGCCGTGACCCGCAAATCTCCTTGTCTGCAGTCCGGGTCCCGGCGCTCCTCCTGGCTGCTGCTTGAAAATGATCATAACAAAATGTCTGCCCCCTTACAACAGAAACTTTTTGAGGATGCTAGAGGAGGCGGTGGCCTCCTCTAGCATCCTCAAAAACGGTCTGCTGTTAGGGCGCAACCATTTTGTTATGGACATCTTCAAGCAGCAGCCAGGAGGAGCGCCGGGACCCGGACTGCAGACAAGGAGAGTTGCGGGTCCCGATGGCGGCATCACATTTGTGGAGTATGGCAGGCAGCTGCTCCCAAGCAGTGCAGTGTAACAATAGCCCCGCAGACCCCGGGCGCCCACCCTTAACCCAGCGTCTCCCCGCGACTCCGGGGTCTGCGTGGCTATTGTTACGCCACTGATGTTGGGAGCCACATAACTGCAAATTTCAACAAGTCCCATGTTTTGCTGACACAATTTATTTGATAGTGGATGATAACTGTATTCCATAAAATGACAGAGGCGTGCAGGAGAACACTCAGGGCAGAGCCCTTTAATTAACTCACACAGGGCAAAGCCTGTCATTTGGGTTTAACCCCTTGTTATTTGGAGTTTTGCATCATGGAGAGCGTACCCTTAAAACACACAGGGCAGCCCCTGTAAATATTATTTGGATTAGTATAAATAAGCCATAGTTGTTAGGAGTTATGCAGCATGGAGAACGTACCCCTAAAGCACACATGACAGCACCTGTAAAAATGATTTGGACTGATATACAGCACATGATAGCACCACTGCACTGGACTGCATACAGCAGAGCAGGTCAACCCCAGACAGGTAAGGTCAGTTGACTATGATGTCAGCTCCAGGCATAAAGACAGGATTTGAGACAAGCTTTATGTACAGAGCCTCTTTTGCAAGCTCCTGACTTTAAAAACACAGTATGTGTTGCATATGTGTTAGCTGCCACCGTACCGGACGTTCTCCTGTGGCTAGCAGGTCCGGTACGGCGGCGAAAGCAGTACACAGAGGAGGTGTCGGGGACGTTCCAAGCAACTCCCCCAACTTCCGCCCTCACTCACCCTGCTGCTGGGCATCGGGGAGTTGCTCAGCAACGTCCCCGAACTTCAGCCTGGCGAGCACCCCCCAGTGCGGCTGACGTCAGCAGCCGCCGGGGGCGCAAGATTTGAATAAATAGCTGGCGTCTGCTGGGCACAGACGCCGGTTATAGCTTCTTGGACCTTGCTTGCACTCCAGTGGTGTTCCTGGTTCCCGAACTTCCCAGCTGTCGTTCCAGTGTGTTCCTGTTCCTGCTGCAGCTAAGTTCTTGTCACAGTTTCATTCTTGTTATCCTCCTGTCTCCTGGTTATCCAGTTACCATCTTGGGTATCTGCACTGTGGGGCTTGTCCCTAGCAGTGCAGGGTAGTTCAGTAGAGGTTATTGTATTTTTGGCAGGGGCGGATCCAGGATAAAATAACAGGGGAGGCACCGTGATAAAAAAGGGTTTAGGTGGGGGAAGTGCGGTGTTAGTGGTGCCAGTGTATATGCTAAGAGAGCGGCAGAGAGAGGGTGGGAATGGGATTAAAAATAGGCCCTGGCATTTAAAGTACACAGGCCCACCATGGCGACAAAAGTGAAGGTTGTAGTTGTGCGCGCGCCAAAGGTGCGCTCCAGAAAAGTGGGTGTAGCCACTCAACAGGGGGCATGTCCTTGAGTGTAGTGTACAACACCATATACAACTTTTACACATTATGCAACAAAATACTAGACCCCATTATACTTGCCCCTTACACATGATGCCAAATGGATTGAGCCAAAATTCAAATAATGCCACATGGATTGAGCCAAAATTGACATAATAACACACGGATTGAGCCAAAATTTACATAATGCCAAATGGATTGTGTCAAAATTCACACAATACCACACAGATTGAGCCAAATTCATAAAATGCCATACGGATTGAGCCAAAATTCACATAATGCCACACGGATTGAGACAAAATTCACATAATGCCACACGGATCGAGACAAAATTCACATAATGCCACACAGATTAAGCCAAAATTCACAATACACTTCATAAACAGGGACATAGGCCCTTATTCAGATCTGATCGCAGTACACATTTGTTCTCAAAATGGGCAAACCCATGTGCACTGCAGGTGGGGCAGATGTAACATGTGCAGAGATTGTTAGTTTTGTGTGAGTTATTTTGTTTCTGTGCACGGTAAATACTGGCTGCTGTATTTTTACACTGCAATTTAGATTTCAGTTTCAACATACCCGACCCAAATCTAACTCCCTCTGCACATGTTACATCTGCCCCACCTGCAGTGCACATGGTTTTGGCCATTTTGAGAACAAATGTGTACTGCGATTAGATCTGAATAAGGGCCATAGTCCACCAAAGGCACGCATTAAACATTTACACCATAATGTCCATTACACGTTAAGTTACACGCCATTATGTCCATTATGTATTTTGCAAAACACCATAATGCCTATTAAAAATTATGCTACATAAGTGCTGATTATCTACATGCTCATTGCCAATGGTTCCATGCTCATTGCCAGAGGTTCCATGCTCGTTTCCATGTGGGATTACATGTTCATTGCCAAGGGGGAATACATGCTGGAGGTAAATGGGGGACAGCCGCCACCAGGCAGAAGTGCTAGCAACTGACAGTGGCAGAGCCTTGCTGTATTCAGAGCACTGCAGGTCACGGCTATTTGAAATAATACCCCTTTCACACCAGAAAATGCATTCCCAGGTTGGCCCCTTTTACACCAGCCTAGTCCCTGCATTTTCTGGTGTGAGGGGGAGAGAAAATCACCCCTCCCCTTTAACCAGTTATCTAATTTAACCGGCTATATCTTCGGAACCAACTGACCCATTTACATGAGACAAGTATCATATTGAAGAACTTTTGAGTGGGTTTTGAATGATTTTGATCCAGTGAAACTGGAACATTTGGTTCCAGAGTAATCTGCCCTCAAAGAACATGACCAGCCATGAAATTACATTTCAAAAACAAAAAAAATCGGTTTACATGCAATATCTCTAGAACCGATTGACCGATATGGACCAGCCTGGTATCATATTGAAGGTCCAGCGATTTGGAATTGAATGAGATCAACCACAAGCTTCTTTGTTGCCAGAGGGGGAACTGGCAGCCATCGGAACCGGGTGGGGGTCGGAATTGACGGGTCCCATATTATCCTATGGGGAAAAAACGTTACAGCTTTGCCAGGCGATATCTCCGGTTCCCAGGGGGCTAGAGACATGGGGCTGGGCTCGTTGGAAAGCCCTGGTCCTCAGCTGACAGGGAAATGACAGGGGGGGGCACGTGCCCGGGTGACCCCCCCCTGAATCCGCCACTGATTTTTGGTACCATCTTTTGAGCATTGTTGCTATTATATTAAGGTTATTCCATCTTCAGTGCATTGCTGCTATTGGTTATTTTCTCGTACCACCCTTAGAGCATTGTTGCCTTTTGTATTTTCATATTCCACCACTGTGCATAGACCTGCACATTCCGGGGTTAGTTACATATCCTTTTGCTCCCGGTCTGCCTCCACAAATACATTATCTCATCGTAAGACCTGCCTGTAACGGAGTCTGGTCGGACCTAATTTGCCCTTACAGCTGGGACGGGTACAGGTGAAGCCTAGCTCCCCACATATTCGTGGACTCCAGGTTGGGGCAACAGAGTCAGGGAGCAGGTCTGCTGACCTCCTACAGAGTCCTAACAATATGGAAGCCCCTGAGACAGAGTTAGGGGCAGTCATTTCCCAAGAGGCAGATGGGGAGGAGAAGCCTGTCCTCTACTTTGCAGTAAATGACTGCCCAAGAATGCAATTACTCAACTGTAAAGCAGGAGTTCTTGGCAATTAAGTGGGCAGTGGAATCCTTAAAATATTATTGGTTGGGATGAGAGTTTGTGTTGGTCACAGACCATGCAACCTTAAAATGGATGCACAGTAACAAAGAGGTGAATGCACATGTGACCTGTTGGTTTAACTATTTAAGTTCGAGGTGCAGCACTTCAATGTGGATACCCTTTCCAGAAGGTTTGTAGATCCCAATACTCCGAGCAGCCCTATGGTGAAGCTAGGGGTGGAGGAAAATGGAGGTTGTCCTCCGGAAAGTGGTGGAGGGCTGTGTATCTGGGCAGATGACACAAATTAGAGAGCTCATCAAAGGATTCTTATATTTACCATGGTGGTCGAAGCTAAGGAGGGAGGACTGTGTACAGCATACATGAGGTAAATGTGAAAGATCCAGGATTTAGAGCAGCAGCAGAGATAGTGAGATCTAGTCCGGGTTTTCCTAATATGTATTTTGAATCAATATGTAATTAACACCTGTTACTTCCTGTTTTATGTTTGTCCAGAGCAGAGGGTCCGTATTACCAATGCCTTTTAGTGGCTGGGCCATAGGCTAGGGGGAATGTGGGAATTATGTTAGGGATTCTCTGGAGTTTATTTACTGTGAAGCCTGTATGTTGCCTGCTGAAAGCTGCCATTGCTGTAACCTAAGAGCCATTTTGCTGTAACCTGAGAATTGCCTTAGGTTCAACCTTAATATTTTGTGATGTTACAAATATGGTGTTTGTGTGCGTGTGTATGTGTGTGTGAGGGGGGATTATGGGATTCTCCCAGGTTTCATACTTCCAGGGGTTTAATCCTACACCACAAGCTTGCTGCCTAAGTGTGATTCAGTAGCGTAACTGCAATTGGGGCACCCCCCCCGCCACTGAAATGTGTGCACCCCCCATCCTACTCCCCTCCCCCCACTCACCCGCACTTACCCCCTCTTCTGCCGCAATGATCCGTTGCAGTCCAAGGCCGGCTTCCTGGACCCGCTGCTATGTTCAGTCTCGGCGCTCATGGTGCTCTCTCTGAATATCACATCCAAAATGGCCGCCGCCTTACAGCAGACCATTATTTAGGATGCAAGAGGAGGTTGCTAGCATCCTTAATAACTGTCTGCTGTGAAGGTGGAGGCAATTTTACAGGAGGACAGGAGGAGCACCGGGACTCAGGTACTGCGGGCATCAGAGATTCGGCAGGGGCAATAGCTTCCGCAGACCCCGCGGCGCCCAATTTTCCGTAGCCCCTCCAAGCGACTGAGGGGGCTGCGGAGCTATTGCTATGCCACTGGTGTGATTATTGACTCAGAATTGCCCATTTTTCCCCACATTCAATATGTCTCAAAATCATGTTGAATACATCTTAAAAAAACATATCCAAAATATGTATGACCATACACAAGACACTGCTAAACCATGAAGTCATTGGGGTATAATGTTCTATGAGAAGCCACAAACCAAGATCTATGTATAGTGAGCCCTGTGTTGTTGTTTTTTTTTCTTTTCTTTTCTTGTAATCTAAATACATCAATTTAAAATAATTCAATTCAAGTAATTTAAAAATTCATCATTGTTCTATTAACACTCCTCTATTTTTATTGGACTGTGACAAGAGAATGGCTTAGAAGGAATATAAGGCTCCCAGTATCTCCCCTCTCACCTGCACCCTGAATGTTCCATTACACATTGGTACAGCTGTCAGGGATCAGGCTGGGAAGAGAGGAGAACCCCATAGAATGTCCCGGAGCATCTGTTACACTGTAGCTGATCTCTTACTTATATTGTTTCTGTTACTGGTCCAGTATGTGATACACTGCAGCTATGACACACATAACTCTGCACCTCACAGTCACCCTGTAGAGAAGGTTTATACAAGGAATTCTCAGGAAGGTATCAGCAGTGACGGAATACTCACACAGGCTTCAAGGACGTATCCTGAGAAGTGCAGAGGGAACATCGTCTCAAATGTCATCTGTGTAATGTGAGTACAGTACATGCTACATAACCCTTACAGGTAGGGTTGCCACCTCAACCCTTTAAAACTGGAGACATATTAATTACACAAGTTCTGTGGCTGGCTCACTTCAAGACTCAATTTCAACTGTTTTTTTTTTTTTTTAAACAGCCATCAGACTTCATTCCAACTGTATTTTTTTAATCAGTCACAGAACCTGTGTAATTAATATGTCACCAGTTTTAAAGGGATGAGGTGGCAACCCTACTTACAGGACATCTCAGATCACTCACAGAATTCATACACACATCCATACTGTATGTAGGGGGTCCATGTATTCTGTAGGACCGGGATGACGACCGATCTTGGACATTTTTTTAAGTGCAATAATTTACTGCGCAAAACCATTGACACTTTTAAAAGTGATTGACAGGCATCCCTCACCTACTGAATACTCAGACTTTATTACATACTAGCTGACCCGCCCGGCGTTGCCCGGGAAAACCTTGGGGTTCCTTTATTTCCAAAATTGCTAAAAAATGTCATCTTACAGTATGCTGTGACAAAGACCTAAGATTGTAATTTGTTATAGATTCCACCATAATGTTAGAATGTGTTTGCATTGATACTCAATGATGGCAATGAAATCAGGTGTGGTGTTGTTGTTTGAAACACAACGCTCCTGAGTTGAAAACTTGTATGTGTTGATGAATTCCACATCCACTCCTGAGATTTAGCACCTACTGTATGACATATCCTACCAACATCTGAGGGTCAGAAATCGGTACAAAATCAGAAAGGGACATGTCCACACCTCAATTTCTATACTTTCAATGCTACAGATTCTAGGGTGTGTAAATACAGACGCTGAGTGCGTGGGGTCCGGGGTGGGCATTACTTACCGCGCCATGATTAATTAAAAATTCACTGCTCCCTGCCACTGACACTCCCCTCACCGAACCTGCCTGCAGCAGTCTCTGAGGTCTGGGGATCTGTAAAGCACATGCACTGAGCATCGCTACCAAACAGTGGGGCAGCCCCTGAGTGTGGGAGCAGGTCCGCGGGCCTGGCCACATGATGTCATGACGCGACGCACACTATCCGCACCACTGTAATGCACCACTGGGAATGGGTGCAATAAGCCAAATTCTTCCCTACACCCGCCGGGCCAATCCACTGATCCAGCCATCACAATCATCAATGGATGCATTGATAAGGTTTGGAGTTTAAGAAGTTGAAGAATAAGACTGAGAAAAAGAATTGCCATATTACAAAGTGTACAATTTACTCAATAAATCGTGAAAAAAATGTAAGTGTACATAGAAGTACAATCAAGAAATGAAAATAGGATTAAAAAATAAGTTCTGATTCAAACTGATAATTGTTTGGATGGGGTGGGTTGTGAAACATAGAAACATAGAAACATAGAATTTGACGGCAGATAAGAACCATTTGGCCCATCTAGTCTGCCCCTTTTTTACCCTTCAGGTAAACTCAACCCTTTTTAATCCTTATTTCTTTGTAAGGATATTCATATGCCTATCCCAAGCATGTTTAAATTGTTCTACTGTCTTAGCCTCTACCACCTCTGATGGGAGGCTATTCCACTTATCCACTACCCTTTCTGTGAAGTAATTCTTTCTAACATTTCCCCTGAACCTACCTCCCTCCAGTTTCAGTGCATGTCCTCGTGTTTTATTACTTGTTTTCCTTTGAAGAAAATTTCCCACCTGTACTATGTTAAAACCCTTGATATATTTGAAGATTTCTATCATGTCCCCCCTTTCCCTTCTCTGCTCCAAACTATACATGTTAAGATCTTTTAGTCTATCCAGGTAAGTTTTGTGATGTAGGCCATGAACCATTTTAGTTGCCCTTCTTTGTACACTCTCCAATGTATTTATATCCTTCTGAAGATATGGCCTCCAGAACTGGACACAGTATTCCAGATGAGGTCGTACCAATGACCTATAAAGTGGCATTATTACGTCTTTTTTTCTGCTACTGATTCCTCTCCCTATGCAACCAAGCATCTGACTAGCCTTCCTCATTGCTTTGTTACATTGCCTCCCTGCCTTTAAGTCACTTGAAATAGTGACTCCTAGATCTCTTTCCTCCTCAGTAGTTTCCATTATAGTACCCTTGATACTATATTGAGCCTTTGGGTTTTTGAGTCCCAAGTGCATAATTTTGCATTTTTTAGCATTAAACTGTAGTTGCCATTCTCTTGACCAATTCTCAAGTTTACTTAGATCATCAGTCATTTGATTTACCCCTCCTGGTGTGTCTACTCTGTTGCATATCTTTGTATCATCTGCAAAAAGGCATACTTTCCCTTCAATACCATTTGCAATGTCACTGACAAAGATATTAAAGAGCACTGGTCCAAGTACAGATCCCTGGGGTACTCCACTGGTAACATGTCCCTCCATAGAATGCACTCCATTTACGACAACTGTCTGTTTCCTATCCTGCAACCAGGTTCTTATCCATTTAATTGTTTTATAATCCAATCCCACACTTTCAAGTTTATTTAGCAGCCTGCGATGTGGGACAGTGTCAAATGCCTTACTAAAGTCTAGATATGCCACATCTACAGCCCCCCCTTCATCTAGTATTTTGGTCACGGAGTCAAAAAAGTCAATGAGACTTGTTTGGCATGATCTCCCTGCAGTAAAACCATGCTGTTTTGGATCCTGTAAGTTGTTTAATTTAAGATATTCCACTATTCTTTCTTTTAATAGTGTTTCCATTATTTTCCCTACTACTGATGTAAGGCTCACTGGTCTGTAGTTACTTGCTTCTTCTTTGCTTCCGCTTTTGTGCAGTGGAACTACATTTGCTTTTCTCCAGTCCTCTGGAACTGCACCTGTATCTAGTGACTGGTTGAATAAATCTGTTAATGGCGCTACCAACACATCTTTTAGTTCTTTTAGTATCCTTGGATGCACTCCGTCTGGCCCCATTGATTTATCCACTTTCAGTCTTGAAAGTTCTGTTAGGACTTTCTCCCTAGTAAATGTACCTCCATCTACCTTATTTTTATAAATGTCCTTGCAACTTAACTGTGGTCCCTTCCCTTCTCCTTCTATAGTGAATACAGAGCAAAAGTAATTATTTAGCTGATCTGCAATTGCCTTGTCTCCCTCCACCAAATTCTCAGTGTCTGTCCGCAGTCTTATTATTCCTCCATTTGATTTTCTCCTTTCATTTATATACTTAAAAAAAGTTTTGTTTCCTTTATCTACCGACTGAGCCATTTTCTCCTCAGCTTGTGCCTTGGCACGCCTGATCACTTTCTTAGCCTCTTTGCGTCTGGCAAGATACACTTCTTTGTCATTATTATTTTGAGTCTGCTTGTATGTCCTAAAGGCCATCTTTTTTGCTTTTACACTAGTTGATACCTCTTTTGTAAACCACACTGGCTTCCTTTTCCTGGTACTTTTCTTAACCCTTTTGATACAAAGGTCCGTTGCCTTTAGTATTGCACTTTTTAATTTTCTCCACCTCTCCTGCACTCCTTTCAAGTTCGTCCAATCCGCTAATGAGTCGCTTAAACATCTCCCCATTTTTGCAAAGTCAGCCTTCCTAAAATCCAACACCTTAGTTTTTGTGTGACTGGAGTTGGACCCTGCCTTGATACTAAACCATACTGCTTGATGATCACTGGATCCCAGGTTCTCACCCACATATATGTCTGATATCCTGTCACCATTTGTGAGTATTAAATCTAATATTGAGTCTTTGCGAGTAGGCTCCCTCACCAATTGCTTGAGAGAGGCTCCCTGTAGGGAATTTAGAAATTTGCCACTTGTAGATGATCTTGCAAAAGACTCCTCCCAATTCACATCAGGTAGATTAAAGTCTCCCATGATTATGACTTCTCCCTTTAAAGCCATTTTAGTGACATCAAGCAATAGGCTCCTGTCCAAATCCTGCCCCTGGCCTGGTGGCCTATAGATGACCCCAGTACGAATAATGTCCTTCTCCCCCATTTCTATGGTCACCCAAAGGGCCTCAGTTTTTTCTTCAATATTTTGTATTAAAGTAGCATTTATGTTTTTCTTTACATACATTGCTACCCCTCCTCCGATTCTTCCCATTCTGTCCTTCCTAAATAAATTGTATCCTGGTATAGCTACGTCCCATCCATGGTTCTCATTCCACCATGTCTCTGTGATAGCCACAATGTCTAAGTCATCCCTTGTCATTATTGCTATTAGATCAGGAATTTTGTCTCCTAGGCTTCTAGCATTTGCACACATAGTTTTAAACATTTTGCCTGTGCATCTGTTATTCCTAGCCATGTTCATACAGTACAAAATCGAAATCTAAAGTTGAAATTACCTGTTTGATGATGTTGTTCAATGTCTGTTTTTATTTTTTTACTGTTCAGAAAAGCTGCAGGTCACTAATTCTAAGAATATAGTGAGTCTGTTCAGGTCAGGCTACACCTGAACACTAATGGCCAAATGGTCAAAGGAGATAATTTGCACTGTGTTTGAGTAGACATCAGGCAGAATGCAACACTAAACTATGCTTCACTGAACAACTTCACCAAACAAGTAATAACAATTACAAACAATTCATTAAATCAGAACTTTTCAAATCATACAAGAGTTTGCATAACACAGAAATAAAGAGAGCATATTGGAGATGAATTACATACTCTTGAGGTATCAATGCAGTCCATGTGTGTTTTTGTTGATTTGTAGTAGTTTGCCTTCAGTTTTCCTTCGGTGTAACGCAGGTATAATGCTCGTAGTTATGACTCTGTTTTCCCACTTTAAAACGGTCCACTTCAATACAGGGCCACAGCTAAACTATGGCCACAGCCTATCCGGCCACAGCCGTATGCAATGAGAACTAATATACTCTAACAATGCCTTCTTCCCAATTTCCAATAATTGGAAGAATCTACACCCTCAGTCCCCACCCCCTGCTATACAGAGCAATAAAAGTGGCTTAAAAAAACAGTTCTGGCATTCCAGGATACTATATCTCTTTTAGAATAAAAAATACATGCCTCACTACACACAGGCAAGGTACTGTTGTTATTTACACAGATCAGATATTTGGTTGAATTTACCTATAAGACAATCCCACACACAAGGGATGCAATGTTCTGCAGTGAAGACACTTGCTTGCAAATGTACCCAATAGAGTTCAAAAGCATGTGGATGTTACAGCAGAGAGAGATAGTCTGCATGTATGCCTGTGACAAAGTTGAATTTACCTATAAGACAATCCCACTCTATAGGTGGGGGTATGGATATTGTGGGCATAATTGGTGTTTGTTACACCTACAGGGGGCCCTCAATTGATGGGATTTTCACTACAGTGTCATGGTCACAGTGTCACCATAGGGGGATTCCCAATTGGGGTTCAGGTGGTCTTTTAGGGACCCATTACAATCCTGTAGGTCTCTTCTCCTTGAGCTTACAGTCTCCCTTAATGATAGTCAATCACTAAGGGAGACCGTAGGCTCCAGGAGAAGAGACCAACGGGATTGTAAAGGGGTCCCTAAAAGACCACCTGAACCCCAATTGGAAATCCCCCTACGGTGACACTGTAGTGAGAATTTCTCATCAACTGGGGACCCCCTGTAGGTGTACCAAACACCAATTATGCCCACAATATCCATACCCCCTCCACCTATAGATTTGTTTCGCAACCCACCGCCATCCAAACAATTATCAGTTTGAATCA
Organism: Crinia signifera; assembly: GCF_055691185.1. Lineage (NCBI taxonomy): Eukaryota > Metazoa > Chordata > Amphibia > Anura > Myobatrachidae > Crinia > Crinia signifera. Next base: position 22,743,768 of record NC_139217.1, on the reverse strand, counting down.
GAATTTATTTTTTAATCCTACTTTCATTTCTTGATTGTACTGTACTTCTATGTACACATTTTTTTCACGATTTATTGAGTAAATTGTACACTATAACGTGACAAATCTTCATCTCAGTCTTATTCTTCAACTTCTTACACTCATAACATTCAAACAAATGCATGCAGCGCTCATGCCTATCGACCAAACATTATCTATGAACCAAAAGAGTCTGGGAAACCCTTAAGGCAGAGCAGTGCCTGAAATCCAACTGAATAACAGGGTGAGTGCAGTGTACCCACTTTGTATTGATCAATGGGTGCATTGGCCAGGACAAAGATTTCTCAGTGCAACTGGCCGGGGAGCGCAGTGACAGGCTGGAGGACTGGAGAGACGGATATGGGGAACAAAGTAGAAACGGTACATTAGGTACAGTTTTTATTTGCCGATACAGACGGTTAAATAAACGGCAAATTATTTTTTATGTGTTCTGTGTGTTTGTGTGTGTTGTACTGTTTTTGTGTGTGTGTTGTAGTGTATGTGGTTGTGTGTTTTGTATTGTATGTATCTGTCCAATGCGTAAGTGTGTGAGGTGTGCTACGTATATACAGTATGTGTGTGTTGTGTCTTTGTGTATCTGTGCAATGTTTAAGTGTATGTTTTGTGTGTGTCATACTGTTTTTTGGGTGTGTGTGGTGAATGTGGTTGTGTGTTGTGCTGTTAGAGGTATGTTATGTGTGTGTGTTGTGTTTATCTGCCCTATGTGTAAGTGCGTAAGGTGTGCTATGTATAAATCTATGTGTGTAGTGTGCTGTGTTTATCTGTGCAATGTTTAAGTGTGTGTTTGTGTATTGTACTGTTTTTGGGTGTGTGTTGTAGTGAATGTGGGTGTGTGTTGTACTGTGAGTGTTGTGTTGTGTGTATCTGCCGAATGTGTAAGTTTGTGATGTGTGCTACCTATATATGTGTGTGTAGTGTGCTTTGCCTATCCTGGCAATGTTTAAGTGTGTGTGTTCTGTGTGTTTGTTGTACTGTTTTTGGGTGTGTGTTGTAGTGTGTATGGATTTGTATTGTACTGCATGTGGTGTGTTGTGTGTGTGTGTATCTGTCCAATGTGTAAGTGTGTGAGGTGCTCTACGTATTAATGTGTGTGTTGTGTGCTATGTGTGCGTATGTGGTGTACTGTGTGTGTGTGTGTGCGTGTACAATGTGTATGTGTGTGTGTGTGTGTGTGTGTTGTGTGGTCTATGTATATCCTCAATAATTTCCTAATTGTTTAAAGCCTTCACCATAATGTTAGAATGTGTCATTCATACTCAATGACAGCAATGAAATCAGGTGTGGAGTTGTTCCTTCGTCCATGGTTTCCCAGATCGTTGAACTTTTCACCAGATCATCACGAAGGAAAATTAAAACTTGGTGTTTTTTAAAATTCTAAGTGAAATTTCCCCAAAACGGCTTCGAGGTGCACACCACCGAGTCCAGAGGTATCTTGTTGCCAAATTTGGTGTCTCTGAGTGCCACGGTGTGTCCGCAATGCGACGGACACGCACACAGACACACACACACGCACACAGACTATTCAACTTATTATATAGACTAGCTGACCCGCCCGGCGTTGCCCAAGGAAACACTTGGGGTTTCTTTATTTCCAAAATTGCTGAAAAATGTCATCTTACAATATGCTGTGCCAAAGACCTAAGATTGTAATTTGTTATAGATTCCACCATAATGTTAGAATGTGTTTGCATTGATACTCAATGACGGCAATGAAATCAGGTGTGGTGTTGTTGTTTGAAACACAACGCTCCTGAGTTGATAACTTGTATGTGTTGATGAATTCCACATCCACTCCTGAGATTTAGCACCTACTGTATGACATATCCTCCAACATCTGAGGGCCAGAAATCGGTACAAAATCAGAAAGGGACGTGGCCACACCTCCATTTCTATACTTTCAAATTGTACAGTTTCTAGGATGTGTAATTACAGGCGCTGAGTGCGAAGGGACCGGGGTGGGCGTTACTTACCCCACCATAATTAATTAAAAATTCACTGCTCCCTGCCACTGCCACTCCCCTCACCGAACCTGCAGCAGTCTCTGAGGTCTGGGGATCTGTAAAGCACATGCACCGGGCATCTCTACCAAACAGTGGGGCAGCCCATGAGTGTGGGAGCAGGTCCGCCGGCTTGGCCACATGATGTCATGACGCGAGGCACGCTACCCGCACCACTGTAATGCACCACTGAGAATGGGTGCAATGGGCCAAATTCTTCCCTACACTCGCCGAGCCAATCCACTGATCCAGCCATCACAATCATCAATGGGTGCATTGATAAGGTTTGAGTGTAAGAAGTTGAAGAATAAGACTGAGAAAAAGAATTGCCATGTTGCAAAGTGTACAATTTACTCAATAAATCGTGAAAAAAATGTAAGTGTACATAGAAGTACAATCAAGAAATGAAAGTAGGATTAAAAAATAAGTTCTGATTCAAACTGATAATTGTTTGGATGGGGTGGGTTGTGAAACAAATCTATAGGTGGGGGTATGGATATTGTGGGCATAATTGGTGTTTGTTACACCTACAGGGGGCCCTCAATTGATGGGATTTTCACTACAGTGTCACGGTCACAGTGTCACCATAGGGGGATTCCCAATTGGGGTTCAGGTGGTCTTTTAGGGACCCATTACAATCCTGTAGGTCTCTTCTCCTTGAGCTTACAGTCTCCCTTAATGATAGTCAATCACTAAGGGAGACCGTAGGCTCCAGGAGAAGAGACCAACGGGATTGTAAAGGGGTCCCTAAAAGACCACCTGAACCCCAATTGGAAATCCCCCTACGGTGACACTGTAGTGAGAATTTCTCATCAACTGGGGACCCCCTGTAGGTGTACCAAACACCAATTATGCCCACAATATCCATACCCCCTCCACCTATAGATTTGTTTCGCAACCCACCGCCATCCAAACAATTATCAGTTTGAATCAGAATTTATTTTTTAATCCTACTTTCATTTCTTGATTGTACTGTACTTCTATGTACACATTTTTTTCACGATTTATTGAGTAAATTGTACACTATAACATGACAAATCTTCATCTCAGTCTTATTCTTCAACTTCTTACACTCATAACATTCAAACAACTGCATGCAGCGCTCATGCCCATCGACCAAACATTATCTATGAACCAAAAGAGTCTGGTAAACCCTTAAGGCAGAGCAGTGCCTGATATCCAACTGAATAACAGGGTGAGTGCAGTGTACCCACTTTGTATTGATCAATGGGTGCATTGGCCAGGACAAAGATTTCTCAGTGCAACTGGAGGACTGGAGAGACGGATATGGGGAACAAAGTAGAAATGGTACATTAGGTACAGTTTTTATTTGCCGGATACAGACTGTTAAATAAACGGCAAATTATTTTTTGTGTGTTTGTGTGTGTCGTACTGTTTTTGTGTGTGTGTTGTAATGTATGTGGTTTTGTGTGTTATATTGTATGTATCTGTCCAATGCGTAAGTGTGTGAGGTGTGCTATGTATATACAGTATGTGTGTGTTGTGTCTTTGTGTATCTGTGCAAAGTTTAAATGTGTGTTTTGTGTGTGTTGTACTGTTTTTTTTGTGTGTGTGGTGAAAGTGGGTGTGTGTTGTGCTGTTAGAGGTATGTTATGTGTGCGTATCTGTGCAATGTTTAAGTGTGTGTTCTGTGTATTGTACTGTTTTTGGGTGTGTGTTGTAGTGAATGTTGGTGTGTGTTGTACTGTGAGTTGTGTGTTATGTGTGTTTGTTGTGTTGTGTGTATATCTGCCGAATGTTTAAGTTTGTGAGGTGCTCTACGTATTTATGTGTGTGTAGTGTGCTGTGCATATCCTGGCAATGTTTAAGTGCGTGTGTTCTCAGTGGCGTAGCTTGGTTTGGGGCGCCCCCCCCCCCCCCCGCCGTTAATGGGGGGACGCCTCCCCCCCCTCCCCGCCGGCCTCCCCACCCCTGCCGTTAATAGGGGGTCGCCTTCCCCCCACCACGGCCGCCGGTGTAACCCCCCCCATCGCCGCAGGCTTACCTGTCTGCGTCCCGGCACCCCTCCTGGCTTCAATTAATAATTCTATGCAGACGGACCACGATAAAATGGCCGCCCCCATACCGCAAACAGTTTCAGAGAACTGTCTGCTTTATGGGGCGGCCATTTTATCGTGGTCTGTCTCCATAGAATTGATTGAAGCCAGGAGTTGTGTGTTTGTTGTACTGTTTTTGGGTGTGTGTTGTAGTGTGTATGGATTTGTATTGTACTGCATGTGGTGTGTTTCCAGCGATTTCAGCCCCTATCTCCCCCGTGTGTACACAGCTTAAGTGTGTGAGGTGCTCTATGTATAAATGTGTGTGTTGTATGCTATGTGTGCGTATGTGGTGTACTGTGTGTGTGTGTGTGTGTGTGTGTGTGTGTGCGTGTACAATGTGTACGTGTGTGTGTGTTATGTGTGGTCTATGTATATCCTCAATTATTTCCTAATTGTTTAAAGCCTTCACCATAATGTTAGAATGTGTCTGTCATACTCAATGACAGCAATCAAAGCAGGTGTGGAGTTGTTCCTTCGTCCATGGTTTCCCAGATCGTCGATCTTTTCCCCAGATCATCACGAAGGAAAATTAAAACTTGGTGTTTTTTAAAAGTCTAAGTGAAATTTCCCAAAAACGGATTCGAGGTGCACACCACCGGGTCCAGAGGTATCTTTTGCTCAATTTGGTGTCTCTGAGTGCCACGGTGTGTCCGCAATGCGTCGGACACGCACACACACACACACACGCACACAGACTCTTCAACTTATTATATAGATGAGTATGAGTATACCCAGCGCACAAAGTCCCAGAGTCTCTTTCAATAAACACGGGTCCAACAGTCCCAAAATGTGTGCAGCTCCACTTTAAGGATCCATCCACTAATCCCGAATGGAATGCTTGTAAAGAAAAGAGTAAATGAAGCGCACCAGTCAGCAGAGAATATATACACAACATTTACTGATAATTAGCTGGCACTGCATTGGGTACAGGCTCACTGAGTGCTGAGCTCCCTTCCCAGTAACTCAATGTCTGTGTGCTGGCACTGCATTTGGTTCAGGCTCACTCAGTGCTCATCTCCCCTCCCAGTGACTTCATATCTGTTTGCTGGCACTGTATTGGGTACAGACTAAATGAGGGCTGAGCTTCCCTCCCAGTGACTCTATTTCTGCGAGCTGGCACGGAATTTGGTACAGGCTTACAGTGCGCAAAGCTCCGCCCCTGGTGACCCCATGTCTGTGTGCTGACACGGCATTGGGTACAGGATCACTGAGCAGAGAGATCCCCTCCCATTGACTGTATCTGTGTGTTGGCACTGCATTGGGTACAGGCTCACTGAGTGCTGAGCTCCCTTCCCAGTAACTCAATGTCTGTGTGCTGGCACTGCATTTGGTTCAGGCTCACTCAGGGCCTTATTCTGATCGGATCGGTGAAACGTGTGAATGGACGATCACACTGCGTTTTCCACACTCTCACAGTGAGCTTGAGTCCTCCCACAGAACAGCCGCACACGGACGGTCAGAGACACCGACAAAGGGGAGTGGCGTACATTTGAGCGTACGCCACCGTGCACGGACAGATGTCAGCCTTCTACCCACCGACACCTGGCGTACATATGAGCATACGCCACCGTGCATGGATGGATCTCAGCCCTCTTCCACCGACACCTGCCGTACATATGAGCGTACGCCACCGTGCACGGACGGATCTCAGCCTTATTTGCTCGAAGACTCAGTGTGTCTCCCCGATCGTGAGAGGATGTGTGTCCTAGCACGGTGGCATACGCTTCACATATATTGGCCTGCAAGTATTCCCTTTGAAGTTTAATTATGGCAATGACTCAATTACACTTTAATCATTGTATTATATTAACTCAATTGTCTACCTTAATAAACTCCGTAATAAAACAACATTGTGACCCTCATCACATCTATATTTATTATGTTCTAATGTGACACTTTACTCAACTATCTATGTGTCCCCACATTGGTACCACTTTTAAATGTAGTTATGTTGGTGTTTGTGTGTATGTAATAAATTATGCCCATAATTATTTTGTGTCTAATTTTGAACATGTATACCTACCCTAATGTTATGTCTGATGTTTGAATGTAACAACAACAAACAATCATGCTTTTACACAATGTGTTATTTAACCATACAACCCACACATTCAGACCACATTCATTCGTTACCCTTTACGTTAAATTACATATATAAGTGACATTACACATCTGTATGTACCTGCCCTTACAAACACTCTAACATATTAAAAAAAAAAAAACACATACAACTTATTAATATATATTACCTTTTTTTTTATAACAAAATAATAATAATAATAATAATAATAATAATAATAATAATAATAAAAAAAATACAGGAGGTCTTTAAGTTGGCCAGGTAAATGAGGGTTAAATGAATTTCACCCTACGTGTGGGCCACATCTTACTGGTGCTGTTGATTGTGGTGAAGGGAAAAAATGAATTACAATTATGTTATAATAGACACAAATGATTGTTGTATTTTAAAAGAAGAAGAAGTTGTGAGTTAACTGTGAAGGGCAATTTTTTTTTTTTTATCAACATTGAAGATGGGCCTGCTGTGAACATGGTACAATCTACTATGATGTTTACACACACACACACATACATATGACATAACATCAAATAATCTTGGATGAATGTATGCTGCCTCATAATTGGGAGGGTTTTTCTGGGGGAATCACCTCAAACCTCAGAATTAACCTGTGCAGTTTAACAGTAATTACATTGTTGAGGCTTAACTACTCCTTAATTATCAAATGGTAGGACATTGCTGTACAAATCATTTGCCTACATCTGTTTTAGAAAAGTATGCAGTACTTATGTAATATCTGGGCTCCCGTTTTTCTTATGAGACTGCGTCCCCTCGCGGGGCTCGCTGCCCTCCCCATGCTTCGGGCACGGTGGCTCGCTACGCTCGCCACACTATATAAAATCAACTCCATGCGTAGTTGGATAGTAGGGGTATGAAAAAATGGGGTGCATTTAACCATGGTAGCCCAGATAATACATAAGTACCAAGCATGCCTCCGCATGGCCTGACACAGTATTAACAAGCCAATATATAAATGTATGTTGCACATCATGCTGGGAAGTGTAGTTACACAACAGCTGGGCCCACATGACTTCCACACCAATACTCTCAAATATGTCCTTGGATGTACTGTTATGTCAATTACTGAATGGGAGAGGCATGGCCACATTCAAAAATGACACCAATGGTACCATTGTTCCCGGATTGTGATTGTAAATGTGTAGAAATGTGTATGTAAACATTAGGCACATTGTTTACTTACAGCTGGCAGTCCTATCCTGCTTACTGCTCGATGATGGAACTATGCTTGGGGATGGGGGGGGGGGAGGAGGAATGATGAAGGGATGGGATTTTGGTGTAAGGTTGTGGGGAGGAGAGTGGATTGGTACTGGTTGGTTGGGGGTGGGTGGTGTGGAGTTGTATGGGGTTTGGAAATGGGGTTGGGGTGGTGAGTGGGAGGGGGATGGGGTAGAGGAGATGGTGAGGGTAGAGGAGTGGGATAGGGTAGAGGAGGTGGTGGGGGCAAGGGAGTGGGAGGGAGCAGGGGAGTGGGTGGGGGCAGGGGAGTGGGTGGGGGCAGGGGAGTGTGAGGGGGCAGGGGAGTGGTGCGGGTATAGGAGTGGGTGGGGGTAGAGAAGTGGGTAGGGGTAGAGGAGGGTGAGATGGGGTGGGCAGCAGCAGGTTGCAGCTGCTCATTCTCTCATTTTTCATTATCCTTCTCCAATTTAGTCAGCAGTCTACTCTTGGGGTCCTTTATTGATCTGAATGGTTCAGATCCCTGCAGTTCAGCAATCTCTGCATTGATGAGGTTAAGATCTGTGCTGGTCTGTTCACTGACCAGCAACATGAGATCCTGGAAGCATTTATTGAGGATGATGCACCAACAGATGCATACATCGTTATTATGCCTCCCAAGCATTGGCTGGTTAAAACAGTCTGAACCCTCTGGGAATTAATGCCTCTTTGTAATACTGGGAAAGTATATGGCCATGTAGCTGTAATTCCATCTCTTTCATGGGCATCCCCAAGAAAGCTCTGGGTGTTCCCATGTTAATGTGGCCATGACGCAGGTACGGGGGGGGGGGGCAGGCAGCTGATGTCAGTGGATGTGAGCTGCCAGCTCTCTTCCCGGAAAGGGGCACCACAGATCTAAGACACCAGAGAGGTATCTAAGGTCTGCGAGCGCGAGAGAAGTCAAGATTTTGCCCACACACCAAGGCTGCAAATGGATGTTTATGCTAAACATCTATTCAAATGCATGTAGGGAAATTGGCGCACAAGGGGGGGGGGGGGGGCGTTTCAAAGCTTTGCGGGGCAACAAAAATGGCCTCCATATTGTGGCAGCATCTCTCCACCTGAAAGTAATGTGCAGGATCCAGACCAGGACTGGAAAACCTGTTACTCTTGACCTCAGACTGGGCTGACAGTTCATCTTTCAGCAACATTTTTTTGCACATTGTCATTATGGGGTGTTGTGTGAAGAATTTTGAGGGAAAATGTATTTATTTCATTTTGGAATATGGCAGCTACATGACACAATGTGGAAAAAGTAAAGCGCTGTGAATACTTTCCCGATGCACTGTTATATAATGTATAGTAACATGTGCTTTATCTGTGTCTTCAACATGTCCTTAGAATTATGCAGCTGCCGGGAAAAATATTCAATGAAATCAGGACAATTTTGCAACCAAGTAACATTGTACATAATATATTACACCAAATACTGTGGCTGTGCGCCCTGAACCTTCCACTCTGCACATCTGGGACACGGAACCCTGGCTGTTGGCTTAAAGATTCTGAACCTTATATATTTCCTTATGAATATTACCAGGAAGGAGATCTCATTATTGGTGGAATATTTACTGTCCATGGCTGTGCAAGAGTACGTGTAACACCATCTGTGCTTTTTAGTCTGTTGTGTACAGGGTAAGTGACCTACAGAATATATATACAATACGTGCAGAATACAGTCTGCAGCATGAGAAAATGCAAAACTTGCCACATGAAGGGGGAAATTTACTAAGAAAAAATTGTGAAAAAATTTTCATACAAATTTTTTTTGGCGTATACGTCTTTTTGGCATTTACTATGCCAAAAATACGAATTTTCGTATTCGTATGGATGGGACATTTGTATTTGTATTTACAAATATGAATGATTACACCATCGATACAATACAACAGAAATCACCATTCAAAAGAATGGTGGTTCCTGATTTACTAAGCTAATTAGATTTCTCGGACGGCTTTCTCGGCTCCTGATTGGCCACTAGGCGGCCAATAGAATTATTCGTAGGAGAGGCGTGAAAGATGAAAGAACAACATATGTGGGCACATACTGAAAGATGGCAGATGGATGGGAAGAGGGCAGCATAGATGGACAGAAGGGTGGAGTACAAGGGCAGATGGACACAGTACCACAAATGGTTGGACAAACTGACAAAAAGATGGGCGAGGAAGGCAGAATAGATTGACAAAAGGGTGGGGGGCATAAACGTTTGGACAAATCACCATATTGGGGTAGACAGACTGACAAATAGACAAGGGTTCTCACCATCACCAGGTCTCCAACAGCCATCTAATCTTCTTCTCTAGTGTTGCTCTGGGCTGAAGCAGTGGCTCCCCCTCCATTCACCTGACTTCAGGCAGCAGCAGCCAGTCATCCGACCCTAACCACCACCACCACGGAATGGCTCTGTGCAGTGGAAGGACACATAACAGCTCTGTGCAGCATGTGTGGAATCCCTTCCCCCCAGACACCAGCTCCATGCATTGGCTGCAAAGGACCACCTTCCCTCACTCCTTTGCTATAAAGCATTCTGTGCTGCAGCTGTAAGACCCCCTTCAGTTCCCTCCCTGCTATAGAGTGGCTCCATACAGCGGCTGCAAGACCCCCTTCCTCCTCACAGCATGGCTCCATCCAGCATCTTCTGGTCCCTCTTTACTTCTACAGAATGACTCTCTGCTGCAGGGACCCCTTCAACCTCTGCAGCACCTCCGCCTTCTTCCAGATAGTAAACATCGACCGCTAACCCAAGCAACGCTGCAGTACCATAGTAAATAAAAATAAAAGTAACATATTATAAAGGGTGTAGGGGATTGCCTTTAAAGGGTGTAGGTCACATTGCATCCCCTGCTCCCTCTATAGTTACGACACTGCTTGCAGATGTATTGGTAAGACATATTTACTGTACAGTACAGTACATTGGTTATGGAGGAATTTACAATTTTACACATTACATTGTGCCTGGGCGCAAGGCTATACATCTGTAATACCTGAAAGGATAACACATGTATCTGGAAAAAGGGGACATACATTGCCCTACTTGTTTATTCCTCCTGGAGGATACCTTAACTTGGTTATGTGATTAATTGATCCCCATAGGGAACGATACATGTTATACTGTGCATATATAAAATTGACTTCATGGAAGGCCACTAAAGGCGGCAACGGAGACAGGCCAGGACCTACAGGATGAAAGTGGGGAGTGGTGAGTCCAAACCCAACCCCCAAGGCAGCCTAACACCACCTCCATCACAATATTAATGCAGTTGTCAGACAGCCTCAACAACGCCCATCAGTTCAGTGTAACCTTCTGAGATCCACAGCGCAGACCATAAGCTTGGTAGTGGTGCTGTAGTGAGAATAGGCTGACACACAGGTCCCTATTCTGGTTGGTTCGGTCAGACCACTGTACGCACGGTCCGTCCGAGTACATCCTGCATACATTCTTGCGAGCGTGATTCCGCCCACAGCACATCTGCGCACTGACGGATTCAGCACCCGACAATGGGGAGTGGCGTGCATATCAGCATATTCAACCGTGCACGGATGGTCTCCAGCCTCAACGATCGGAGACAGAATGCAGCTCCAATCAGAAGCGAAGGCGAGGAAATCCCTTTGAAGTTGGCTTCTATCACTTTTCCAATTATCCTAAGTCTCATGTTTGATTTGCTTATGATTACCTCATTTGTCTCCCTTAATGTTACTACTATTTAACACTAATTACATGTCTATTTAATGTGTACTAATATATAAAATTTTACACCATCTATGTTTACCCCAATGTGTATATGTTTTATTTTGGTTTGTTTGCATTGTATAATTAATGAGCATACTTAGGGGGAAATTTACAAAAAAAAATTGTGGAAAAAAAAACTTATTTTCATACGAAAATACTATATTTTTTGGTGTATACATATTTTTGGCATTTACTATGACAAAAAAAAACTATTTTAGAATTCTTAATGATGGGACATTCGTATTTGTATTTACAAATACGAATGTCTACACTATCGATAGAATACGACAGGAATCACCATTCAAAAGAATGGTGACTCCTGATTTACTAAGCAGCATTATTAAAAATATGGCTGCTAATTGGCGTGAAACAGCCACGAAAATACGACAGGAAAATACACCTTATTTTCCTGTCGTATTTGCTTTAAGCCTGCACGGATCAGTCAGATCCGTGCAGGCTGCAGTGTAAAAAAAAATGGTAAAATATATATATATTTTTTTTAAAAGCATGGGGTCCCCCCCACAGCTGTAACCAGCACCAGGCTGAAAGAGCCGGGGCCGGTAATTAAAAACCAGGAAACCAAACAAATAGGGGTTCCCCAATTTTTAACAACCAGCCCCAGGCTCCAGGTCCGGGGCTGGTTCCCAAAATACGGGGGACAAAATGAGTAGGGGTCCTCCGTATTTTAACCCCTTCCTGACAGAGCCAGTTTTTGCGTTCCTGACAGAGCCATTTTTTTCAAATCTGACATGTTTCACTTAAGTGGGGATAACTTTTTTTTGCTTTTACTTATCCCAGTGATTTTGAGATTGTTTTCTCGTGACACATTGTACTTCAAGTTAGTGGTAAATTTGGGTCGATACAGTCTGTGTTTTTTTGTGAAAAATACCAAAATGTCGTGAAAAAATGGAAAATTTTGCAATTTGCAAAATGTCACATTTTCTGCTTGTGAGACAAATAAACATACCACTCAAAATAGTTAATAACTAACAAAGACCATATGTCTACTTTATGTTGCAATCATTATTTCAACCTCCTTTTCATTTTTTTGGACACTAGGAGGCTTCAAATATGAATAGCAAATTCTCAAATTTTCAAGAAAATTTCAAACTCTGATTTTTTTAGGGACCAGGTCAGTTATGATGTGACTTTGAGTGACTTGTATGTGAGACACCCCCATAAATGATGCCATTTCAAAAACTGCACCCCTCACAGTATTCAAAACAGCATTTTGGAAGTTTGTTAACCCTTTAGGTGTTTCACAGTAATTAAAAGAAAGTGTAGGTGAAATTTCAAAATTTCATTTTTTTTGCAGATTTGCAATTTTAATACATTTTTCTAAGGAACACAGTAGAATTTACTAGAGAAATGTGACTAAAAATTGATTCCCCCAATTCTTTGGTTTTCATAAATATCCTATATGTGGCCCTAGTGTGCACGGTGACCAAACCACAGGCTTCATAATAGAAGGAGCACCTACTTGATTTTGGAGCCTCCTTTTTATGAGATTATTTTTTAGGCACCATGTAGGTTTCTAGGCACCATAAGATGCTAAAAGTTAGGTACCCCCCCACAAGTGACCCCATTTTGCAAACTACACCCTTCAGGGAATTCATCTAGGGGTATAGTGTACATTTCAAACCCCCAGGGGTTTCACCAATTGTGGTACAACTGGGCAGTGAAAATGAAAAAAATTAATTTTTCATTTTCACAGCTCAGTTGTATAAAAATTGGTGAAACCCTGGGGGGTTTGAAATGTACACTATACCCCTTGATGAATTCCCTGAAGGGTGTAGTTTGCAAAATGGGGTCACTTGTGGGGGGGTTCCACTGTATGGGTGTTTCTGGGGTCATTCAACCAGAATCTGTGCTGCAAAATCCAAAAATCACTCCTTCCCTTCTGAGTCCTGCCATGCACCCAACTGGTATTTTTTGGTCACACATGAGGCATTGCCGTACTCGGGAGAAATTGGGGCACAGATTTTGGGGTGCTTTGTCTCCTTCATTCCTTGTGAAAATGAAAAATTTTGAGCCAGATCTGCATTTTTGTGTCAAAAAATGTAATTTTTTACAGAAAAATGCAGTTCTGGCTCAAAATTTTTTATTTTCACAAGGAATGAAGGAGACAAAGCACCCCAAAATCTGTGCCCCAATTTCTCCCGAGTACGGCAATGCCTCACGTGTGACCAAAAAATACCAGTTGGGTGCATGGCAGGACTCAGAAGGGAAGGAGTGATTTTTGGTGGTGGAATGAATGGTGGGTGCTATGTCGCATTAGCAAGACCCCCGAAGCACCAATACAGTGGAACCCCCCCACAAGTGACCCCATTTTAGTCACCAGCTTTGGGAGGGGGGCTGGCGCTGCGGCTGGCGGGGGGGTGGGAGGGGTGCTGGCGCTGCGGCAGCCGGGTGGGTGGGAGGGAGGGGGGCTGCCGGGTGGGAGGGGGGGGGCTGGCGATCGGTGGTAATCGGTGCGGTATATACACACACACACACACACACATATATATATATATGTGTGTATATATATATATATATATATATATATATATATATATATATACATATATATACACACACACATATATATATATATATATATATATATATATATATAGTATTCCCGGCGGCGGCACTCCCACACATAAATAAACACACCAAGGCTGTGTGATTTAAGCCGACGTTTCAAGGCCGTTCGGCCCTTTTATCAAGGTGCAAAGAAGAAGACAAGTGTACAGCAAAAAGAAACAGATTAAATACCTGCAGGATCCATTCACGTCTCCGGCTCCGTCAGCCAGGGCGCCTACATGTGACGTCACCGTCGACGTACGTCGCCGGAGGCGCGAAGTTTAACCTGTGTCATGTGATACAGAGAAAACAAACGTAACCATAGTGATAACATAAACCATAATGCCTAATTAAAAACATACATAAACGATCCGGATTTCATAACACATATCATAGACCACCATACATCGTGAACCACTAAAGCCATGCTGTGGCTAGTTAAATAACGTAATGTGCCGCTTTCTCCTTCTTACTAGAGCGGCAACAGTATGAAAGCACAACATGATAAATAAAGAACATACAGAGGGCTGTATATGAAGAAATGTAAAAACAAGTACTGATATGCATGATGTCTATTTAAAGTCTAACAGACTATGCATAAATATTCACATAAAACAAGCATAACCCGCATGTTCGTTGAGCCCCTTTGGGGCTAATGTCTCTAGCCGGTGTATCCACCTGCACTCTGCGCGTAAGAGCATCAGAGATCTGTCACCACCCCGTTTAAGGGGGGGTACATGATCAATGATGCGATACCGCAGTGATGCAAGCGAATGTCGGGCCTGCGCGAAGTGTCGCGCTACGGGTTGCTCGCTTTGACCTGAGGCGATGGCCGCTTTAATTGCTGACCTATGTGCTGTCGCCCTTTCTTTAAAAGTACAATCCGTTTTACCCACATAGTTGCGGCCACACGGACAGGTAATCAGATATATCACGTATCTGGTATGACATGATACCCTATGTCTGATCAAAAATTTCTTTCCTGAGCATGGGTGATAAAAACAATTACCTACTACCATATAGTTGCAGGTAGTACACCCGCAACCTTTGTAGCACCCCAACTTCGGTGTTCCTAAAAAGGATACAGTGGGCATCGGAAAAGTGATATCATTTTTGACAATTAGGTCTCGCAAATTGCGACCTCTCGTGTAGGCGCACATAATGGATTTATTACCCAGTGATGGCAATGTTGGGTCGGTTTGAACAATGGGCCAGCGTGTTTTTACACACTTGTTAATGGCTGAACTTTTTTGATTGAAAGCGTTCACCCAGATAAGCTTATTCACATTTTTATCAATTTTGGGCAAGGGATCAGCTGTGTGGTCAGGTTTTGGTAATGCCAGTATTTTATTTTTGGTCAACTGTAACTCAGATTCAGGGTAGCCACGTTCCTTAAATTTAACAATCATGTTGTCCAAGGCTGGCTCAAGTTGTTCAGCTTCGCTTGTAATTCTATAAACCCTCAACATCTGTGAAAACGGGAGACCTTTAATAAGAGGAACTGGATGATTACTAGATGCCATTAAAATATTATTGCGGTCAGTAATTTTAGAAAATAATGCTGTAGTAAACTGACCGTCTACAAGTTGAATATTGACGTCCAAATACTGGACCTGTGTGGCATGAATGGTAAATGTAAACTTTACTGGAGATTCTGATGTATTGTGGTTTTCCAGTAAATCAACCAGCGCTTGAGACCCTCCTGACCAACAGATCAGGAGGTCATCTATATACCTGGTGTAAAATTTTACTGAGCAAGTAATGGAAGGATCAGTGAAAAATAGTTGTTTTTCCACCCCAAACATAAAAGCATTGGCTAGCGACGGGGCCACTGAGGACCCCATCGCACAGCCTCTGAGCTGCAAGTAATATCTACCATTAAATAAAAAGTAGTTCCGTTTCAATGTCAGTCGAAGGAGCTGTAAGAAAAATTGCAAATCGGGACCCTGATACAGGGGATTATCCTTTAACAAAACATGCACCGCCTCCACACCTGCATCATGAGGGATGCAGGTGTATAGGCTTGTCACGTCTATGGTGCCCAACATGCAGTTATCCGGCAGGTTCTCAATTCTGGCCAGTTTAGCCAAAAGAGTGTTAGTGTCTTTGAGATAGGTGGATTCTGCCTGGATACAAGGCTGAAGGAATGAGTCCAGGTAAATTGAAATCCTCTGATACAGAGACCCTCGGGCTGATATAATAGGCCGTCCTGGGGGTTTGCTGGCACTCTTATGCAATTTGGGCAGAGCATACAATAGTGGAGTGATGGGAAATGGAGTAGATAATGCTTCCAACGTAGATTTATTGATAACAGCCGTGGAACATGCATCTTGTAAAATCTTGTCGAGCTCACATTTAAATTGTGGGGTGGGATTTTTGGGCAAAGGGGCATATGTGTCCGTGTCGCTGAGTTGTCGGTCCAGCTCCGCCACATAGTCCTTGGTGTCCAACACGACTATGCCGCCACCTTTATCTGCCTGGCGTATAACGATGTTATGATCCTCGCTTAGGCTCTTTACTGCTTGCCAATCAGTCGCACTGAAGTTAGAATGTCCAGCAATGGGAGATGTAATAATCTTGGTGGTGTCTAGTTCCAATAATCTACCAAACGTTTTGATGGATGGGTTAATTGAAACAGGATCGAACTTGGATTTGGTTTTTAAGGTGTCTGGAAAAGCTGGTATAGCCACTTGTATCACAGGTTGAGTTGCTTGTCGATCTTGAAAGAATTCACGTCTCTTGAGCTGCCGTATTAGTTTCAACTGTTCAATCTTGATGGTGAAAGGGTCTGGTTTGTTCGTAGGAACAAAGTTGAGACCTTTAGACAGGACTTGAATTTCGGCTCTGCTAAGATTACGTGTCGACAAATTAAAAACTACTTCTTCTGTATGCGAGGGGGCTGGTAACGGGTTTTTGTCCCTCGTTCTCTTGTTCTGCCCGCCCCTCCTCGTGTATTTTCTCTGGGTCTCACAGCGTGATCTCCAGTTCGCGACCCTAAAGGGACCGAACGCTGGGTACCTGAAATGGGTTCACCATCACTAGCAGAAGATGGATCAGCACCTGAGGATTCTGTGTCCAACCCATGCCGGTTGAACCTAGTACGAGGGCGTCTCCTGAAAGGTCGTGTAAGGGACTGTTCCCCTCCTGTCAACCAAGGGTAGACCAAATGTTTCTCGTAGTCCTGGTTGACACGATCTTTCTTATTATTTTTGTAAGAGATCAACTCCTTCTTGTATTTCTCGACCTGTGTAGTCAATTTTTCCAACCAATTGATGGATTGATCTGTCACAAGTGTAGATTTGTGTGAGTGTTCAAACTCAACCAATTTAGTGCGAACCAATGTGAGCTCCCTGGTGACCTCTTCAATGACCGCCACCATCAGGTCAAAAGAGCATTTATTTAAGATGCTGGTCCAGGTCTTACAAAAGGGGATGTTGTAACGGCCTATGGTGGGCACGATCTTTACCCTAAAGCCCCTGGGTATCTTCTTCTCTCTGACATATCCAGAGAGAGTAACCCCATGATAGTAAAGATCTGTCTCTTTTCTTTTGAGATTGGACCATTCGTGATACAACTGTAGGTTGTCCGGGGCTACCACGGCCGATATATCATCCTTGAACAGGACTCTGTCATAGTCTGTGTCAGAATAACTAAAAATGGAGCCTAGAGTAAGCTCCACTCTGGTGAGTAATGGCCCAGCATCCTCCTCTTGTATGGTTTCATTAATCATGATGCAAGTGAACACTCTGTAGATAGTGAAGTCCGGAATCAGATCCTCCTGACCACCGTGTAGAATGTCAGGTAGGACTGCAAGGTGATGACAACAAAACAGGATAAAATGATCTCTTCAGGTCATAAATGATCCCGTCAGGGGATCCGCAGTGTAGGTGCCTTCCAAACCCGCAAACTCAATTGGGGGTATCTACAAGTTCCTCGAGGTGGCACTCTGCAAACGGTGCATGTAACAAGGTTCAAATGATGATATGGTCAATAGACCAGGGTGCCTTCCGATCAAGCAGTCTGCAACAGCTGCTCGTACATAGTATTCCCGGCGGCGGCACTCCCACACATAAATAAACACACCAAGGCTGTGTGATTTAAGCCGACGTTTCAAGGCCGTTCGGCCCTTTTATCAAGGTGCAAAGAAGAAGACAAGTGTACAGGTGTATCCTGTTTTGTTGTCATCACCTTGCAGTCCTACCTGACATTCTACACAGTGGTCAGGAGGATCTGATTCCGGACTTCACTATCTACAGAGTGTTCACTTGCATCATGATTAATGAAACCATACAAGAGGAGGATGCTGGGCCATTACTCACCAGAGTGGAGCTTACTCTAGGCTCCATTTTTAGTTATTCTGACACAGACTATGACAGAGTCCTGTTCAAGGATGATATATCGGCCGTGGTAGCCCCGGACAACCTACAGTTGTATCACGAATGGTCCAATCTCAAAAGAAAAGAGACAGATCTTTACTATCATGGGGTTACTCTCTCTGGATATGTCAGAGAGAAGAAGATACCCAGGGGCTTTAGGGTAAAGAACGTGCCCACCATAGGCCGTTACAACATCCCCTTTTGTAAGACCTGGACCAGCATCTTAAATAAATGCTCTTTTGACCTGATGGTGGCGGTCATTGAAGAGGTCACCAGGGAGCTCACATTGGTTCGCACTAAATTGGTTGAGTTTGAACACTCACACAAATCTACACTTGTGACAGATCAATCCATCAATTGGTTGGAAAAATTGACTACACAGGTCGAGAAATACAAGAAGGAGTTGATCTCTTACAAAAATAATAAGAAAGATCGTGTCAACCAGGACTACGAGAAACATTTGGTCTACCCTTGGTTGACAGGAGGGGAACAGTCCCTTACACGACCTTTCAGGAGACGCCCTCGTACTAGGTTCAACCGGCATGGGTTGGACACAGAATCCTCAGGTGCTGATCCATCTTCTGCTAGTGATGGTGAACCCATTTCAGGTACCCAGCGTTCGGTCCCTTTAGGGTCGCGAACTGGAGATCACGCTGTGAGACCCAGAGAAAATACACGAGGAGGGGCGGGCAGAACAAGAGAACGAGGGACAAAAACCCGTTACCAGCCCCCTCGCATACAGAAGAAGTAGTTTTTAATTTGTCGACACGTAATCTTAGCAGAGCCGAAATTCAAGTCCTGTCTAAAGGTCTCAACTTTGTTCCTACGAACAAACCAGACCCTTTCACCATCAAGATTGAACAGTTGAAACTAATACGGCAGCTCAAGAGACGTGAATTCTTTCAAGATCGACAAGCAACTCAACCTGTGATACAAGTGGCTATACCAGCTTTTCCAGACACCTTAAAAACCAAATCCAAGTTCGATCCTGTTTCAATTAACCCATCCATCAAAACGTTTGGTAGATTATTGGAACTAGACACCACCAAGATTATTACATCTCCCATTGCTGGACATTCTAACTTCAGTGCGACTGATTGGCAAGCAGTAAAGAGCCTAAGCGAGGATCATAACATCGTTATACGCCAGGCAGATAAAGGTGGCGGCATAGTCGTGTTGGACACCAAGGACTATGTGGCGGAGCTGGACCGACAACTCAGCGACACGGACACATATGCCCCTTTGCCCAAAAATCCCACCCCACAATTTAAATGTGAGCTCGACAAGATTTTACAAGATGCATGTTCCACGGCTGTTATCAATAAATCTACGTTGGAAGCATTATCTACTCCATTTCCCATCACTCCACTATTGTATGCTCTGCCCAAATTGCATAAGAGTGCCAGCAAACCCCCAGGACGGCCTATTATATCAGCCCGAGGGTCTCTGTATCAGAGGATTTCAATTTACCTGGACTCATTCCTTCAGCCTTGTATCCAGGCAGAATCCACCTATCTCAAAGACACTAACACTCTTTTGGCTAAACTGGCCAGAATTGAGAACCTGCCGGATAACTGCATGTTGGGCACCATAGACGTGACAAGCCTATACACCTGCATCCCTCATGATGCAGGTGTGGAGGCGGTGCATGTTTTGTTAAAGGATAATCCCCTGTATCAGGGTCCCGATTTGCAATTTTTCTTACAGCTCCTTCGACTGACATTGAAACGGAACTACTTTTTATTTAATGGTAGATATTACTTGCAGCTCAGAGGCTGTGCGATGGGGTCCTCAGTGGCCCCGTCGCTAGCCAATGCTTTTATGTTTGGGGTGGAAAAACAACTATTTTTCACTGATCCTTCCATTACTTGCTCAGTAAAATTTTACACCAGGTATATAGATGACCTCCTGATCTGTTGGTCAGGAGGGTCTCAAGCGCTGGTTGATTTACTGGAAAACCACAATACATCAGAATCTCCAGTAAAGTTTACATTTACCATTCATGCCACACAGGTCCAGTATTTGGACGTCAATATTCAACTTGTAGACGGTCAGTTTACTACAGCATTATTTTCTAAAATTACTGACCGCAATAATATTTTAATGGCATCTAGTAATCATCCAGTTCCTCTTATTAAAGGTCTCCCGTTTTCACAGATGTTGAGGGTTTATAGAATTACAAGCGAAGCTGAACAACTTGAGCCAGCCTTGGACAACATGATTGTTAAATTTAAGGAACGTGGCTACCCTGAATCTGAGTTACAGTTGACCAAAAATAAAATACTGGCATTACCAAAACCTGACCACACAGCTGATCCCTTGCCCAAAATTGATAAAAATGCGAATAAGCTTATCTGGGTGAACGCTTTCAATCAAAAAAGTTCAGCCATTAACAAGTGTGTAAAAACACGCTGGCCCATTGTTCAAACCGACCCAACATTGCCATCACTGGGTAATAAATCCATTATGTGCGCCTACACGAGAGGTCGCAATTTGCGAGACCTAATTGTCAAAAATGATATCACTTTTCCGATGCCCACTGTATCCTTTTTAGGAACACCGAAGTTGGGGTGCTACAAATGTTGCGGGTGTACTACCTGCAACTATATGGTAGTAGGTAATTGTTTTTATCACCCATGCTCAGGAAAGAAATTTTTGATCAGACATAGGGTATCATGTCATACCAGATACGTGATATATCTGATTACCTGTCCGTGTGGCCGCAACTATGTGGGTAAAACGGATTGTACTTTTAAAGAAAGGGCGACAGCACATAGGTCAGCAATTAAAGCGGCCATCGCCTCAGGTCAAAGCGAGCAACCCGTAGCGCGACACTTCGCGCAGGCCCGACATTCGCTTGCATCACTGCGGTATCGCATCATTGATCATGTACCCCCCCTTAAACGGGGTGGTGACAGATCTCTGATGCTCTTACGCGCAGAGTGCAGGTGGATACACCGGCTAGAGACATTAGCCCCAAAGGGGCTCAACGAACATGCGGGTTATGCTTGTTTTATGTGAATATTTATGCATAGTCTGTTAGACTTTAAATAGACATCATGCATATCAGTACTTGTTTTTACATTTCTTCATATACAGCCCTCTGTATGTTCTTTATTTATCATGTTGTGCTTTCATACTGTTGCCGCTCTAGTAAGAAGGAGAAAGCGGCACATTACGTTATTTAACTAGCCACAGCATGGCTTTAGTGGTTCACGATGTATGGTGGTCTATGATATGTGTTATGAAATCCGGATCGTTTATGTATGTTTTTAATTAGGCATTATGGTTTATGTTATCACTATGGTTACGTTTGTTTTCTCTGTATCACATGACACAGGTTAAACTTCGCGCCTCCGGCGACGTACGTCGACGGTGACGTCACATGTAGGCGCCCTGGCTGACGGAGCCGGAGACGTGAATGGATCCTGCAGGTATTTAATCTGTTTCTTTTTGCTGTACACTTGTCTTCTTCTTTGCACCTTGATAAAAGGGCCGAACGGCCTTGAAACGTCGGCTTAAATCACACAGCCTTGGTGTGTTTATTTATGTGTGGGAGTGCCGCCGCCGGGAATACTATGTACGAGCAGCTGTTGCAGACTGCTTGATCGGAAGGCACCCTGGTCTATTGACCACATCATCATTTGAACCTTGTTACATGCACCGTTTGCAGAGTGCCACCTCGAGGAACTTATATATATATATATATATATATATATATATATGTGTGTGTATATATATATATATATATATATATATATATATATATATATATATATATATAAATATATTTTTTCAGTGCATATATTTCATTTTTAACTTTTTCTGCAGCTTGATGCTGCTGCTGCTGCTGCTGCGGGGGGGAGGGGGGAGGAGGGCAGCGCTGCGTGCGCTCCAGACGCTCCGGGGGAGCCGGGGGAGCTGCTGCTGCTGCCGGGTGAGTGCCCGGCGGGTTCGAGGGGGGGCTGCACATCGGTGGTGATCGGTGCTGTACTTGACAGCACCGATCACCACCGATCCCTGTGTTACCGAGCGGCTTAGCCGCCGGTAACACAGGAAACGCTGTAAATGGCTGTTCAGATTTGAACAGCCAATCACAGCGATCGCCGACCGGGGGGGGCACCCCTGCCCCCCCTGGGCGGCGAGGGGGGATGTCTGCTGTCAGGGACAGCAGACATCACCTAACTGTCACTGCGTCTCTAGACGCAGTGACAGTTAGAAGTCATGACGTACATGTACGTCAAATGTCGGGAAGTACTTCCCGACCATGACGTACATGTACGTCAAATGTCGGGAAGGGGTTAAGAACCAGCCCCAGGCCAAACCAGCCAGCAGGGTAATGCCACAGCCAGGGGGAGACTTTATATACAAGTCCCCCAAAGCATTAACCCCCTGACCGGTCAGCCTGGCCAGGGGCCCTGGGGGAGTGGACTTACCTGAAGCCTGGTGCTGTCCTAGATTTCTTCGGACCCGGGTGGACGCCAACAGAGACCCCGCCAACACAGATGCCGCCAACATGGAGCCGATCGGTGAAATGGAGCAGGACAAGGCACCGGACCAAGACCCAGGGACCTACCTACGGGCTCAAGATAGGTAAGTATCAGTATGTATGGGCTTTGGATGTATTAAAGTTTTATTGTGTGTCAGTGTGTATTTATTTCACTATTTTTTTTTACTGTGGAACTACAAGTGTAAGCAGGCCCTTTAATGCTCCGCAGGCTGGGACTTGTGGTTCTCCAAGTCCCAGCTTGCAGGGGAGGCTTGCTGGGACTCATAGTTCCACAGTAAAAAACAATCGTTTTTTATTCTATTTTTTACACTCAAATCAGCTCGATGCCCACCACCCAGGGGCATTGAGGACAGCACTAGGCTTCAGCCTGGTCAGGTACTGTAAGTCCTGGAGGGGTGGGACACCTTTATTGGGGGGGGACCCCCACTCCCCCATGGCCCCTGGCCAGGCTGACCGGTCAGGGGGTTAATGCTTTGGCCGGGGGGACTTGTAAAAAAAGTCTCCCCCCGGCTGTGGCATTACCCTGCTGGCTGGTTTGGCCTGGGGCTGGTTCTTAAAATACGGAGGACCCCTACTCCTTTTGTCCCCCGTATTTTGGGAACCAGCCCCGGACCTGGAGCCTGGGGCTGGTTGTTAAAAATTGGGGAACCCCTATTTGTTTGGTTTCCTGTTTTTTAATTACCGGCCCCGGCTCTTTCAGCCTGGTGCTGGTTACAGCTGTGCAGGGGACCCCACATTGTTTTTTTATTTATTTTACACCTTGCAGCCTGCACGGATCTGACTGATCCGTGCAGACTGCCTACACTAATTCGTATTAGCGGGCGCATATACGGCCAGCTAATACGAAGTAATACGACATTGGAGGGTTACAAAGCAGTCGTATATGACTGCTTTGTAAATCCCCCTCCGGAACACGACATTGCATACGAGGTATGTAGTCGTATTAATTCGTAGCAAGAAAATGAATACAATTTTTTGTATTTGTATTCTTAGTAAATTTCCCCCTTAATATGTTGGTATTTATTTACATGTCTTGCTACACTAATGATATGTTTGATGTATTACTGGACCCAAAAATAACATTCATGTGCAATTTACACCTACAACCCACACATGCACAAAACATTCATTCCTTACTCCTCACTTTAAATTACATATATATCTTACATGTACCTATGTCCGATTTGGAAAAAAGGAGGGGAACGACTCTCTTTTTGTCGGGGCACTCTTTATTTAACAATTTGTTAAGAAAATGAAAAAAAAAAAATTTTTGAACATTTTTTTTTTCTTAGGTTTTCAATATAATTCGTTTAGAGGGGACTTAGTAGGTTTCTCAAGTATGCATGATATAGGATAATTTAGTAATACATTTATTAAGATATCCAGGGAATGGCCCCTGGTATGAGTAATGTTATTACTAAAAATAATTCTTTATTATAATTCCTTTAAAATAAGTACTAGACATGGACACACAAACAAATAACACAAAAAAGATACATATACCCCTCAGGTTATAAATATTAGTGGGGTATGTTCCCTTTAATAGATATAAGGGGAGTGCGTTCCTTCTGACAACTGTGTACAAAAAAGAAAAAATGTTGTGGCTGAGGTAACACTTGCTAAGGGCTATGCTGGTTTGTACCCAGGGGCTACAATGTTTACCATGCAACTTAAGAGATATTAATTACATTTTTGTCTTTGTAATAATAACAAAGTTACGGTTTCTCCATATGAGATCAAGGGTTTTTTTTTAGCTGTTTTGGCTACACACTGTAGTATCCCTGGGGGTAATATCACACAGCCTATAGATCTAGGTTAATCAGTCTATTTGCAATCAATAGAATTTACACGTCAGAAAGATCATATGCACAATTAGTATCTTAAAGTTTAGTAGTTTTCACAGTGAATAGTCTGTATGAAGCTTTAGCGAAAATAAGAGTAGTTTGTACAATAGTGAGTATTTTTTGCCTAAAAGGCAACAAGGAATTTTTTATATAAGAGGGTCTCCTCCCTCAATTTTAAGGAGTAAGAGAAAAGGGGGAAATAGGGAGAAAAAAGAGGTAATAGACCCAACAAGTTTCCTAGGTGACAGTACGCCAACTATATATACCTATAGTGTGGCAGTGAATACGACTTTTCGCAGCTAGGTCTCCCTAGTTGTAACTGGTCATACTCCGCCACTCCAGCTACCACTGGATGTAATCAGTGGGCTTTTAGAGGTATTGTGGGACGTCGACCTAAATCCCTGTTCCCCTTGAGGTGGCTGCTGCCCAGCTCTATATACCTGTGACAAGATTAGGGGTTCAATGGTTTCCTACAGTGGGGTCACCCCCTCTGTGTACTAGAAAGGCCCAGGTTTTGTCAGCTTCCGTCAGCATAAGAGTATGCTGAGGGGCTTCTTTAGGTATTGCGGGTGAGTGGACCTCAAATGGCCTAGGGCAGGGGTGGCCAACCGGTCAGAGGTAAAGAGCCGAAAAATATCGGTAGTCAAGCTAAAGAGCCGACATCATGCGCGCGCCAAAGGCGCATGCGCCAAAAAAAGGGGCGTAGTCTATTTTGACCCCTTAGGTGGGTGTGATACAAATATGCCTCCAATAGTGCAGTGCCATATATACATATGCCCCCAATAGTGCCAGATACACATATGCCCCCCACGGTGCCAGGTATGCACCACACGGTGCCAGGTATGCCCTCACAGTGCCAAAAAGCTGGTATGCCCCCACAGTGCCACAAACTGCTATGCCCCCACAGTGCCACAAACTGCTATGCCCCTCACAGTGCCACAAACTGCTATGTCCCCACAGTGCAAATTTCCCAGCAGCAGCACTCACCGTTGTTGCTGCTGCTGCCAGGTGGGGAGAGGACAGTCTGGTGTCCCCCTGCAGTCCTCCTGCCATGTCACCGATGGGAGGAGAGCACAGCACACCGCGCGTCTCCTTCCCCCTCACTTCCCTGTGATTGGGCCGCCCACCAATCAAAGCTCGCTGGTCGGCTCCTGATTGGCTGCTGGCCCACGAGCTCTGATTGGCGGACGGCCCAGTCACAAGGATGCACAGTAAGGGGTAGGAGAGATGCGCTATGCGTGCTCTCTTCCCCTCAGAAGGAGAAGGGATTCAGGGAACCGGCAGCAGGAGGGACTGGGACAGACGGTGGGCGGTGAGCAGAAGTGGGAGCAGGAGCCGCACTTTACAAGGGGGAGAGCCACATGAGGCTCAAGAGCCACAGGTTGGCCACCACTGGCCTAGGGGTTAGGGAAGGATGGAAACGGGGGTGGCTGCTGCCCAATTGATTTATACCTGTGACAGTGTCATGGGTGTCAAAGGTGTCGGAAACCCTTGACACCCATGACACTGTCACAGGTATAAATCAATTGGGCAGCAGCCACCCCCGTTTCCATCCTTCCCTAACCCCTAGGCCATTTGAGGTCCGCTCACCCGCAATACCTAAAGAAGCCCCTCAGCATACTCTTATGCTGACGGAAGCTGACAAAACCTGGGCCTTTCTAGTACACAGAGGGGGTGACCCCACTGTAGGAAATATGAAACATTGGGGGCTGGTGGAGGCCACCCCATATGTACCTCCTCTAACCCCACCCACACCCCTACCCCCAACCCCTCCCCACCCCATTTCCAACCCCCCTACACCTCCCCCCCACCCACCCCCAAACCTTTACAATCCCCACTCCAAGCCACTACCTCTAGCCAAACTCCAATCCCATCCCCCTTGCTTCTGACCCCCCCAACCACCGTACAGCCAACCAGCGGCGAGCAGGATGGCTCTACTAGCCGTAAGTATATAATGTGGCTAATGTTTACCAACACATTTCTACACATAAACAATCACAACAACCACATATGTGTATCCAACATCATAATTAGTTGCAACATATGACTACAGGTCGACCATGAGGTGTGGCCTGTCCTTCTCCAGGAACAAGGGTCCCCTTGGTGTTTTTTTTGAGTGTGGCCATGCCTCACCCCTTGAATAATTGACATAACAGTACATCCAATGACATAGCCAACATTAGTGGTATTGTAGTTTTGTGGGTCCAGGTTTTGTGTAACTCCACTTCCCAGCATGATGTGCAACATTAATTTATAGATTGTTTTGTTAATAGTGTGTGAGGCCATGCGGATGCATGCTTTACAAACATAGCTTTAGGCCTATAATTTGTGCAGCAATGTCCTAAATTTTAAATAGTAAGGAGTGCTTAAGCCGCAACAGTGTCATAACCCTTAAATAGCACAGCCTAATTGTGAGGTTAGAGGGGAGTCCCCCCCCCCCAAAAAAAAATAAACTACCAATTGGGATACAGCATAAATTCATCCAAGAAATTTTATTTACTATGTACAGTATGTGTGTGTTAACATATTAGTTTTTAGTACTGTGTTTACAGCAGACCCATCTTCAATGTAGTTGAAAAAATGTATGTGGCCTTCACACCTAACTCACAACTTCTTCTTATGTACAAATACAACAAACATTTGTGTATATTATATATTGAATATAATGGTTTTTTTCCCTTCACTACAGACACTGAACAGCACCAGGAAGATGTGGCCCAGATTTTGGGGGAAATCTTTTTAACCCTCCTTTATTTAAACCTTCTTTTTGTGCGCCTGGAGGCCCTCCTTTGCCTGTGTTTTTAATTATAAAAATGTTAGAGGGTTTGTAAGGGCAGGTACATAGAGCTGTGTAATGTAAGTTATATTTGTAATTTGAGGTGAGGGGTAACGATTGCTGTGTGAATGTGTGTGTTTTTGAGTAAAATAACACAGTGAAAATGCATGAATGTTTAATGTTGTTAGATAAAAACATCACACATAACATCAGGGTAGGTATACATAGTACAAATTCGGATCACACTAATTATTAACATAATTTAGTACATACACACAAACACCAACATAACTTTATTTAAAAGTAAATTGCAATGTGGGGACACATAGATAGTGATACAAATGCAACATTAGAACATACAATATTTACATGTATGGAGGGTTAAAATGTCTTATTTTTAGCCTGTTCATTAAGGGAGACAATTGAGGTAATATAAAACAATAATTGAATAACAATTAGAATTTCATTCAATTGTCTTAATCATCGTTGAAAGGCTAGATTATGAGGTCCATATATGTGAAGGATATGCCAGCGTGCACGGACGTACTCTCACTCTCACGAGCGGTAACATACAATTAGTTTTCCATTGAGAACAATAGAGAGCCGTCCGTGCACGCTGGCGTACGCTGAGATAGCCGCAAGAAGTCGGTCGGAAGACGGACGAGAGATGGGCGTAAACGGTGGCGTACGCTCCGTTGTACGCCAGTTGCCGGAGTGTAAGCGCTGATCCGTCCGTGTACGTTGGCGTACGCTCAAGTGTACGCCACTCCCCTTTGGCGGTGTTTGTGACCGTCCGTATGCGGCTGTGTTTTGGGCGGACTTTCGCACAACGGCCGCGTACGGGGAACGTACGCTGATATGGAACGTACGTACGTTTGGCCGCCGCAACCAGAATAGGGTCCTAAATTAGGCCATGCAGGTGGCCCAGAATTATGGCCACATACAGTATATAATGGCTGCCTGAATTTCGGCCACCATGTGGGCCAACTTCTCCTGGTGCTGTTAATTATCTGTTTGGGAAATAAAAAAAAATATGTAAATTTTTTATAAGTCTTAACCAAATTATTGTTATTTTTTCAATGAAGAATAAGCTGTCATTGACATGTGAAGCCCAGACAGATTTAAAAAGAGCATTGAATTTGGACCTTCTGTGAACATGTTTCAAACTACACACACAAACATATGACATGATCTTCTGAGGAAACCGGTTTACACAGGAGAAACGCGTCAAGTCCCTTGCTTAATCCAGTTGACGAGTGTGGGACACTTTGCTTATATTTCTGGAATTGCCCCAGTAAGCTCACTTGTCACTCAGGGAGTTGCTGGACTCGTGCGGTTGAACCTCCTGTCTGGTGTGTGGAAGCGGCGGCGTCTCTGCAGACTGAAGGCTGATTGACAGCTGTCCTTGTACTGACAAGCTATCTTCCGACGCCCCACACAGTGCTCCCAGAGAGTGCAGCCGATCCACGTGCTGGAGCTTCACTAGCAGGACCGGGGCGCACAAAAAACACTGCAGTGTGGTTTCAAAGTTGTCCTGGAGTTCGGAGGGGGCTCTCTAGATATAGAGGTTACTATACTGGTGAGCATGTAATCCACTTCTGTGACTGTTGTTTATAGTTGCCGCTGAAATAGCCCAATATTATCTCTGTAGATACAGAGATTAAAACTAATGCTGGATACACACCAGGACGACTAGGGCCCGATCCCCTCAATCTAGATCCAATTCCGACCAATTGGATGTAGATTGTGTGGTGATTGGGCCCTTTTCTGTCCTGGTGTGGACCTGGACTGATACCGATCCGATGCGCGGTCCCGCGGGTCGGTCGTTATTGACGACCATACAGCCGGGTGCGGGTCGCCATCGGATCGGACCCGCTCACGGTGCACATCGTGAGCGGGTCGTGCCCCCCCCGCGTCACCGTGAGCGGGTCGGATGAGACACTGACGACCCGCTCACGATGTGCATCGTGAGCGGGTCGTCGTGGTGTGTACCCTGCATAACAGCAATCATCTGGTGCTCTGGATTCTGGGAAATAACACCAATTACTCAGCACTGCTGTTCTATTGATTCACATGAACTCTGTACGTTCTTTGCCCTTTAAACTTGAGCCCTTCACAAATATTTAATGGACCAAAGATGGACCAAAGACAGAGGAGGCTCTCTACCTTAATAGAGAAAGGGTTAATTAACCTAATACAATACCTGCAAAATTGGAAAGATTGTGTGTCCTTACTGAGAGTGTTGCAATTTACTGCTGATGATAACAATTTGCGAATCTGCATAAGTGTCCTACATATGTCATTGTGATTAACCTCCATTTCTATTTAGAAATGTATATATTATTATTAATAAATTAATTGATTTGTATGATAAATGTGCTCCTTTCTTTTACCAAGGATTATTTATGCTTAAAATCTTGAGTGATACAGAATCACTGGTAGGAGAAGCAAACTGTTTTAATTTTAATTTCTTATATATAAGGAATATCATTAACCGTGGGTTAATGTGCACCTGATTTTCCCATCTGTGGTCTGCATCGTGTGTAAATATATTACACGTTTGCATTACCACAGATAGGTTTTTGGATTGTGTTATTAATAACAAAATAAAGAAAAAAGTAAAAAAATTAAATTAGGCCATGCAGGCGGCCCAGAATTATGGCCACATACAGTATATAATGGCCGCCTGAATTTCGGCCACCATGTGGGCCAACTCCTTCGGGTGCTGTTGATTATCTGTTGGAGAAATAAATATTTTACAGTATGTACATTTTGATGTGCGGGCTCGGATTTCAGAGATCCGAGCCCCCACGGACGTCATCATTCCGAGCCCGATTCCGAGCAGCGCTCGGAGATTCCCGCCTGACTCGGTCCGTCCACGTGATTAGAACGTCATCTCCCGGCGTCGGATTTTGCGAGGCTTTATAAGCGGCTGCCGTGCCCGGCATCTTCACTCCAGTCAAGTAGTGGGTTGGGAGAGGGTGTGTTGGTGCTGCTGCTGGGGCTTAAACTTGAGCTTGAACTTGAGCTTTTGCAATCGCTGGTGCTGTCTCTCAGTGCTGCTGTGTAGTAGTCTAACTGTGTACTTGTAGTACTACTGTCTCCTCTGTGCGGTCTACCTCTGGTGTGCTGTGCTGCCTGTAATTAATTATTTTATTTGCTGGGGCTGTCTCCCTCAGTGCTGCTGTGTACTCTGTTCTCCTCTGCTTAGGAGAACAGTCTAACTGTGTACCTGCCTGTAGTACTATTGTCTCCTCTGTGCTGGGGCATACCTCTGGTGCTGTGCCATTTATATATATTTACTCAAATTCAAATACAATAAGCAGCGTACCGTTGAGGCCGATTATGAGGAAAATAGGGTGTATGGTTGGCTAGCAGGTACAAACCAACGCCAACCACGTGACGAGATGAGACGTCGCCCTTGGACCAAAAGAGGTCAGAAGAATCGGTCACAACGTGATACTGCTGCAGCGAATAACGACAGCGATTTTATGATCTCTGACTCGGATGATGCCATCAGTTCCCAGGATGTCCCTTTAGGCCAGGCTTCCGGGACATCTGGAAATACCAACAGAAGGCGCCCACCCGTAGGGGGCGCCAGAACAAACGAAATAAGGCGAAATCTATCCAGAGCTGTCGACAAGAGACCGCTATAATGAATTTGTCTAACCGTAAGTTGACTGACACTGAATTGAATGTTTTAAGTAAAGGACTGACTTTCGTTCCCACCAACCTCCACGATCCCTTTAGTTGGAAGTGTGACCAACATAAGTTGATGCGCAAATTGCGCTTAAAAGAGCATTTTCAGACCAAACCTGATGCTATTCCTGTGGGTCCTTTGGACAAATTTATGATGAGTTACCCTACATCTACATTCGATCCTGTTTCAAACAATGCGGCCCTGCGTACCTTTGGGAGATTATTGGACGATTCGGTCATTAAATACACAGGGGCACCAGCAAAATTTAAGAAAAATTTGTCACCAGCCGAGTCTCAAGCCCTTAGCCAACTGGGCACATACGAAGATATCATCATTAGGCCCGCCGACAAAGGCGGAGCCATTGTGGTCCAGAATCTGACAGATTATCGTCAAGAATTGTATAGTCAGCTGGCTGAGACGGCGGTATATAAAAAATTGCCCAATGACCCGACATCCCTTTATAAGCGTGAACTACATGACATCTTAAAAACCGCCATGAGGGATGGTAAAATCTCGCCCAAATTACTAAAATCCCTGTACAATGAGTGGCCACTTGTCCCTGTTTTATACTCATTGCCCAAAGTCCACAAGAATGCAGTACACCCTCCAGGACGACCCATTATAGCTGCCCGGGACT
This sequence comes from Crinia signifera, assembly GCF_055691185.1. Lineage (NCBI taxonomy): Eukaryota > Metazoa > Chordata > Amphibia > Anura > Myobatrachidae > Crinia > Crinia signifera. Next base: position 22,712,224 of record NC_139217.1, on the reverse strand, counting down.
CTTTATACCAGCCGGTGGCCAAGCTGCTGGACTTTTTATTGCAGCCTTTGTTACCCTTGAAATGTACATTCCTGAAGGACACTACCAGTTTTCTTCATTTGTTGGAGGGTATAGGTACATTACCAGAGGGGACCCTGATGGTGTGCTTAGATGTCTGTAGCCTCTATACCTCCATCCCTCATGATGGGGGTATAGAGGCAGTCAGGGCATTTATTACCGAATATCTGGACCCGTCCTTGCTTGACCATGACTTATTCATGGAGCTAATTGTGCTGACCTTAAAGCGCAATTATTTTTTATACGATGGGGCATACTACTTACAACAGAGGGGATGTGCCATGGGGTCGGCTGTGGCTCCATCCTTTGCTAATATATTTATGTTTAGCCAGGAACAAACTACTTTTTTTGATAAACCAGATGTTAGTCAACACTTACGTCTATACACCCGCTACATAGACGACATTTTTGTCTTGTGGACGGGTGGTGAAGATTCATTATCTGCTTTGTTACTTGATATTAATGCTAGTGAATCCCCAATTAAGTACACAGCATCTTGGAGTGCCACTTTGGCTAATTTTTTAGATGTAAGTGTAACAATCTGTAATAATACTATCCATACAGATGTTTATCTCAAAGATGTGGAGCGCAACAGCTTTCTGATGGCATCCAGCCATCATCCCCCTGCCCTTAAAAGAGGGCTGCCATTGTCGCAAATGATCAGAGTTAAACGGATCATAAGTGACTCTGGTAAAGTTGAAGCAAGACTCGATGCCCTCATCGAGAAATTTATTGCCAGAGGCTATGACCTTATGGTGTTGCTTCAGCAAAAGCAGCAAGTTATGAGTATGTCCAGATCTCAATTGCTAAGACCAAAACAACGGGATACCACATCGGTACTCCCATGGTCCACTACGTTTTCGGTAGCTAGTCCCATCATTAGGCATGCTACAAACGCCTTGTGGCCTATTGTAAAAACTGACCCTGACCTCCCTGTTTTAAGAAACATCAGACCAATGGCTGCCTTTCGTAGAGGCCCCAACCTTAGGGATAGGTTGGTAAAAACTGATGTCACTGGGATGGGTATCCCCAAGCCACCCAACACTTATGTTAAACCCCCGGGCTGCTATAGCTGTTGGTCCTGTGAGACGTGTAAACACATGGTTAGTTGTAAAGACTTTAAACATCCTCATTCTTCAAAAAGGTTTCAAATTAGATCTGTCTTTACCTGCAAAACCACACACGTGGTGTATGCCATAGTTTGCCCTTGTGGCCTTTTTTACATAGGCCAAACTATACGTCCCTTCCGCGATAGGATGGCGCTCCACCGGTCGGCAATTAACCTCTCTTTACGAGGGAAGGTGGTTGACCAGCCGGTGGCTCGCCATTTTAAGGCCATGGGGCATACCATCGGTGATTTTAAACATTTTATCATCGATGGTGTCCCTGACTCACTTAGAGGTGGCAACAGAGCCAAAAAACTATTGATTAAAGAATCCGAATGGATTTTTCGCTTGAATACCATCTCCCCCAAGGGTTTGAATGAAAAGATTAATTGGAATAGCCTTATGTAATTCTATTGTTTCCAATCTTTTCTCTGTGTGATAATGTTTAATTGTTTAACTCTTTGATGTATCACTTGCTCATGAAGGAGTATGATCTGCTGCTGGACTGATGTAGATCTATGGTAATCGGTGAGGGAAATTGCAGGATGTGTGGCGGGGCGGCATATGAGCGAAAATACCATCTATGCTCTATGTGGCCGGATACACCATCAGCATAACCCTATCCGTGTCCAGATTTGCATATCAGCGGCACATCGTCTTTTTACCCTTCTTTTAGATATATGTTATGTTCTATTTGTGTGTTGTTATGTTTACTGTTTTTATTGTTGTCTTTCAGCCCCGGGTGCCCGCTCTGTCTGGTTTAATGGGAGTGATCCAGCACGAATCCTAAGCGGCAGTTCACTTCCTGGCTCCTGGAACGCAAGCTACACGTTGCTTAGCAACGCTAGCCAGGCGCCCTGAGACGGAAGTGCTGCGTGATGACTTCCGGGCGGCGACTCCGTGTTTCCAGCAGCGCGTGAGGCTCCGTGGGCTCGTGAGTATAAAAATGTGTCTTATGTATGTGTTCATTGCTGTAGGAGTGGGCTGAGGAAGGGGCTCATACCCCGAAACGTCCCCATTCAATACAACCTTTTTTTATTTGCATGAAACCGTCTCCTGAGTGCCATTTGTCCGCGAGGATTTGGATTGGTGTTTATTCATTAGAGGCACCGGGGGCAAGCTGTTATTCATTTACCTGGAGTGCCGGCAGATATTGGACTATATATATATATATATATATATATATATATTAATTAATTATATTAAATAAATATATATAGTCCACTGGTGCTGCACTGCTGCCTGCACTGAATCTGCCAGTCTGGTGGTCTGTGGCTCACAGCCTAATAAATAATAATGCCGTATATCTTATCTAGTTACCTGTGTGGTCTGGGGCTCACTGGCTAATAAATAATTAAATACTGCCTGCCTAATAAATAATTAAATACTGACGTATATCTCTACCTTTGTGGTCTGGGGCTCACTGGCTAATAAAAAATTAAATACTGCCTGCCTAATAAATAATTAAATACTGCCGTATATCTCTACCTTTGTGGTCTGGGGCTCACTGCCTATACTGCCGTATGTACCGTCTGGTCTGGGGCTCACTGGCTAATAAATAATTAAATACTGCCGTATATCTCTACCTTTGTGGTCTGGGGCTCACTGGCTAATAAATAATTAAATACTGCCTGCCTAATAAATAATTAAATACTGACGTATATCTCTACCTTTGTGGTCTGGGGCTCACTGGCTAATAAATAATTAAATACTGCCTGCCTAATAAATAATTAAATACTGCCGTATATCTCTACCTTTGTGGTCTGGGGCTCACTGCCTATACTGCCGTATGTACCGTCTGGTCTGGGGCTCACTGGCTAATAAATAATTAAATACTGCCGTATATCTCTACCTTTGTGGTCTGGGGCTCACTGGCTAATAAATAATTAAATACTGCCTGCCTAATAAATAATTAAATACTGCCGTATATCTCTACCTTTGTGGTCTGGGGCTCACTGCCTATACTGCCGTATGTACCGTTTGGTCTGGAGCTCACTGGCTAATAAATAATTAAATACTGCCGTATATCTCTACCTTTGTGGTCTGGGGCTCACTGGCTATACTGCCGTATGTACCGTCTGGTCTGGGGCTCACTGCCTAATAAATAATTAAATACTGCCTCCCTAATAAATAATTAAATACTGCCGTATATCTCTACCTTTGTGGTCTGGGGCTCACTGGCTATACTGCCGTATGTACCGTCTGGTCTGGGGCTCACTGCCTAATAAATAAATACTGCCGTAAATCTCTACCTTTGTGGTCTGGGGCTCACTGCCTAATACTGCCGTACCTGTCTGGTCTGGGGCTCTCTGCCTAATACTGCCGTACCTGTGTGGTCTGTGGCTCACTGCCCAATACTGCCATATCTACCCTCTGGTCTGGGGCTCACTGCCTAAATACTGCCGTATATCATTATCTACCTGTCTGGTCTGGGGCTCTCTGCCTAATACTGCCGTACCTGTCTGGTGTGTGGCTCACTGCCTAATACTGCTGTATCTGTATAACTGCCTGCTGGTGCATACTCACTGACATATATAATTGCACACCAGTGGCGCTGTTCTGTGACATAACTCCACAATAATAATGGAGATCCAAAATATGGAGGTTAACAAACAAAGGAAAGATGAAGATGCAGTTCCTCATAGTTCTGAAGCTGCTGCCACTAGTCATGACATAGACGATGAAATGCCAACAACGTCGGCTGCCACGGCCGATGCCCAGTGTGAAAGCAGAGGGCATGTACAATCGAAACCAAACTTCCGTAAAAGGAATAAAAATATGAAATGTAAATCGTTGGAAGAGAAACTTAAACTTGGCAATATGCCATTTACGACACGGAGTGGCAAGGAACGGCTAAGGCCATGGCCTAACTTCATGACTAGTGGTGCAGCTTCAGATGACAAGGAAAGTCCTCCTCCTCCTCTCTCCCCGCCCAATAGGAAATTAAAGAGAGTTAGGCTGACACCAACTCAAAAAAGTCTGAAAAAATTTCAGAAAAAAAAACAGAAAAAAATTCAGAAAATAAATCTGGAAAAAACTCATCCTTCTAAAGACATATCCCAAATCCCCACGGAGAGTCCGAGGGTGGCGGTGGTTGTGATGCCGGACCTTCCTATTACTGTACGTGAAGAGGTGGCTCCTTCCACCATTTGCAGTACGCCCTCTGCATATGCTGGAAGGATCACCCACAGTCTAGTTCCAGATTTTATTAGTGAAGGTGATGTTGTACACCAGGAGGAGGATATTGATGTAGCTGGCACTGAGGAGGAAGTTGTCGAGGAGGATGGAGACTTGGTTTGCTTAAATGACGCACCAGGGGGGAATGAGGCACCTGTGGGGGAAAAAGTTGTTGTCCATGGGATGAAAAAGCCCATCGTCATGCCTGGACAAAGGACCAATAAATCCACCTCTGCGGTCTGGAATTTTTTTTATCCGCATCCGGACAACAAAATTATTGCCATTTGTAGCTTATGTAAAACTCCAATAAGCAGGGGTAAGGATCTTGCCCACCTAGGGACACACAAAGCTTGGCTATTCGCACAGGATCCTCATCTATAAGAGGCAGAAGGGTGGACCCCCAGTTGGTACAGTGACTAAGAAAATGTCAATTATTATCGGAGGTGTGCTACCACTGGACATAAAGAATTGGAGCATATATAGTGAAGAAAAAGTATGTCCATGTGTGATGCACCTGCTGGAACCCACACGAGTAAAATGTAACTTTTATTTGTCAATTTAAGAAAGCGAAATATAAAAAAACACATACAACAAATACACACTGTGTTAAAAAACGGTGTCTCTCTGATCCTATGAGCGGTATTAATATACCATAAATTCAAATACAGGAATGGGGGGCCGTAATATCTTTACTATGTAGTGAAATGTCACAGTGTAATGTCACTGAATGATTGGCCACAAACCCTAAGTAGAGGCGCACTAGATGGTAATCCTAAATCTAATAGGACATTGGTGGACAGATAGTATTAAAAATCTTCAATAAATGGTGCATGGGAGAATGCCTGGACTGCTGTTTACCACAATTAGTGATCCTAACATCTATCGACACAGATGTCGTCACTTAAAGGATGTCTCCTCCCAAACAAATATGTAGGCTGGTGATTATCACAGTGCGCTAGATGTATGGGCGCCTGTCACCAGTAAGCCTAGTTGGGGGTGACTACTGTGTACCACAATTTATGATCCTGGCATATGTCGACACAAATGTCGTCACCTAAGGTATGTCTCTTCCCGAACAAATATATAGGCTGGTGATTAATCCTGCGCACTGAATATGTGGGCGCCTGTCACCAATGAGCCTAGTTGGGGGTGACAACCCAAGGTGTATGCTGTCAATGATGATTTACAGTTAATTCAAAAACACCTAGAGTAACCAAAGAAGCTTTATCTCTTAATTGTCTAAAGCGAAGTGTTGCTTAATTTCTTAATTACCCGAAGAAACTTGAGTTATACAGAGATTGGTAATGCAGTAGTGTTGTGAGCCCTCATGGGAATGAATGAAATTTCATCTCTACACTTTGGTGGTCAGATGATGGTGGATATAGTAACTGTGATATCGATATTGTGTATCAGCAATTATATGGTAGGCAGGTGGTTGACATATAGTCAATACATGACGAGTAGTAGTCTGCCTAAACTGCTGTATATCACAGTATGTAATCCTAATAAATATGGACAAGGAAGGTCGTCACTTTTGGGGATGTCGACTTCCAAACAAATATGAGCAGGCTGGTGATTATTACAGTGCGCTAAATCAGTGTGTGCCTGTCACCAGTAAGCCTAGTTTGGAGTGGCAACCTAAGGTATAGACTGTCAGTAATGGTAGTTAACCTAAAGTGATCATAGAGAATTCTTTAACGGACTGACAAAACTTACTAAATCTCTCAATTACCCGAAAAACGGGAGTAATATGGAGACTGGTAGTAATGGTAGTATGGTGACCACTCATAGGGATGAATCAACTTTCATCTCTGCGAAGTGTAGTTAGTCTAGTGGTCAGGTGTTCGTGGACACAGTAGGTGAAATGTCGACACTGTGTGTCAGCAGTTTATTGGCGGACAAGTATTTCACATATAGTTAAAAACGTTTTATCCTGCATAACATGAGAGTAATGTAATCGGTACAGGATCGGTTTTAATCGCATAAAGAAAAATATAACATATGCACCATATATTGAGCTATCACGGCAGGTAATGCAATCTGCCTTACGTAGCAGAGTCACTGTATAGGCTTGCTCATATATAAGTAACAATCTCTCCAAGCTGTGTAGAGGAGGTAATCCAAAAACCCTTGATACGGGTACTGGGAGTATTTATGGTATAATGCCCCAAGGACAAATGGTGGATGTCAGAGGGGTGGAAAGCAATTTCCTGCAATACCCCCTCTGTGAGCTGATGCCTAGTGACTCAAAGGAGTTACTGCCACTGCACAGTGACACGCGTGAGGCTGTCCTCACACTATCTGTCAGTGCACCTCTAGTAGGTATTCCTGCAGTGGCAATGCATCCTAGTAAATGTAAAGGTCAGAGAGCGACACCGCTAGCCGGCGCACGCTTCGCAAACAGCTTTTTCAAGGCCAACCCGTCTGGCCAAACTGAGGCTGTTACATACCCTCCCTGAGGTGGGCGCGGTGTGATTGAAGGTTGCTGTGTCCTATGAGAATTGGTCTGTCATGGTAGGACAGGTCTGGTTGGTTACAGGGCGTGGCAGCCGCCGGGGATGATTGACTGCTGCCACGTCTTGTCCTCTGCTGTCTCCCGGAATATTGCTGATACAGCGGTGAATCACCGTGTCATCAGCTGTAATCATATCCAGGTAATGTATAAGTGATACTGTGTTGCGGTTCAGTGCCACAATGTCATTCAGCTACAAGCTGTTATTCTATTGTGCCTGACTAGTCAGAGGTTTCTACGTGAGGGTTGATATCCCAGACGGTGACAGCCGCCGGACAAACGCATAATTTTTGTCCCCTCAATGCTAAAAGATAGGTAAGTCGGAAGAAGAGGGGGGGGGGGGAGGAAATATAAAATTGGAAATAAGAATATAAAATTGAGGGGCAGAAGGATTGGGTCACAGGTTCGTGACAGGGCGATGTATTCGCATGATTGCCATGTTTATGAAATATACATTTATTATCGGGTGGATGAGAAAATCACTATCCACCTTTGACACCCATTTAAGAGTGTCCATCCCTCCCAATACAACTATCCAATAATAACAACGGCAGAATAAAAATACTGAATATGGAGTTCATATATAGAATAATGGCGTTACCAGTATGGAACGCTGAAGGACATAAAGAAGTGAAGAATTTATAATAATGTCGTATCTCATATTTAAGTAGAGACACTAAATTGTGTCAAAAGAGGAGAAAGGAGAGAAACATGAGGTTGTGTCAGTGATCTGAGAATAGAGAATATTGGTGACCAGTAACACTGGTTGTACAAGGTGAATCATTCATGGTCTTTCCAATAAGTGAAAGGCCATGTGATAATTTGAAGAATATAAGTGAAAAATATGTATAATGTGCTCCTGGCTTCTGGGATCGCATAAAGAGACTGCAGAAGAACAATTCATCTATCATAGGTGATCTGTGAAATCTATAAAGTGATCCACAATAGGGATGTTGGTCAATAAAGAATAAAAGTAAAAGTGAGTGTGACTAGAAAAATAAAACCAAAAATGGGTGTGGAAACCAGAACGTGTTAACAACGAGGAGGGTGACCAGATGAAGATTAAATAATATTTTGGATATTACTCATGATACAATCATATCCACTTTCTATTAGTGTAGGGGACAGAAATGGACAAAATATAATGGTGGGTGCGGAGCAACACTGGCAATTGGATACATAAATAAGAATGGAATTTGTAAGATAAAGATGTATATGGAGGGAGATAAATTTAAAGATATGCTGTATACTTGTTCTCCTCGTTAAGTCCGTGAGAAAACATGGCATCTAGCAGGAATATGAGTCTGGTTTCTTGTCTGAGCAGTTCGCTATCCAGATCACCTCTCCTAATGCCAAGATTGACTTTTAACATGCCGAATGCTTTGAGTCCTGAGGGGTCTTGATGGTGATGTCGATAGAAATGGCGTGCCACTGGTGTCAGGGTTTAGGCCACCTAGAGACAACCTCCCTTCAACGTCACCTAAAGACGCGTCATGGTTCAGTGTTTAGTCCAGAAAGTGCGGCTAGCAGTCCAGCGACACCTAAATCACTTGGTCCTCCTTTTGGAGCCAAATGCCTGAAAAGAACACCACCAACTCCCTCCTCGACAAATTCCTCCTCGATCCGGATAGGGGGGAGTCCTGCAGTCCATCTAACCTGCATGAATGACTCCATAGATTCCTCCGGAGGATCCTGCAGCACTACGCCTACTACTACTACTGCCGCTGCTGCTGCTCCTGGAAGTCAGTCATCATCCCAGAGGGGAAGTCAGTCATCATCCCAGAGGGGAAGTCGTAAGACCGCTACATCTTTCACTAAGCAATTGACCGTCCAACAGTCATTTTCCATGAGGATGAAATACGACAACAGTCATCCTATGGCAAAGCGGATAACTGCGGCCTTGACAGCTATGTTGGTGTTAGACGTGCGTCCGGTGTCCGCCATCAATGTAAAGGGATTTAAACGGTTGATGCAGGTATTGTGTCCCCGGTACCAAATCCCGTCTAGATTCCACTTCACTAGGCAGGCGATACCCGCGATGTACAGGGAGGTCAGAAAAAGTGTCCTCAGTGCCCTGAAAAATGCGGCTGTACCCACTTTAACTTTAACTACAGACATGTGGACAAGTGGATCAGGGCAAACTAAGGACTATATGACTGTGACAGCCCACTGGGTAGATGCATCGCCTTCCGCAGAAGCAGCAGCAGCATCTCCTGCATGCCAGCTCCTTCTTAGGCAGGCTACACTGTGTATCACCGGTTTCAAGAAGAGGCACAACGCTGACAACCTCTTAGAGAAACTGAGGGAAATCATCTCCCTGTGGCTTACCCCCCTTAGACTCTCCTGGGGATTTGTGGTGTCGGACAACGCCAGTAACATTGTGCGGGCATTAAACATGGGCAATTTCCAGCACGTGCCATGTTTTGCCCACACAATAAATTTGGTGGTGCAGCATTTCATAAAAAATGACAGGAGTGTGCAGTAGATGCTTGCGGTGGCACGCAAAATTTGCGGACACTTTCGGCATTCTGCCACAGCCTGCCGAAGGCTGGAGCGGAAGCAAAAACTCTGCAACCTGCCCTGCCATCAGCTGAAACAAGAGGTGGTGACGCGCCTGAACTCCAGCCTCTATATGCTGCAGAGGAAGGAGGAGCAGCAAAAGGCCATTCAAGCCTACACAGCCACCTACGACATAGGCAGAGGAGCGGGGCTGCACCTGACTCAAGAGCAGTGGAGGCTGATTTCCGTGTTGTGCAAGGTTCTCCAGCCGTTTGAAGTAGCCACACGTGAAGTCAGTTACGACACTGCCTGCATTAGTCAGGTGATTCTCCTGATCAGGCTGTTACAAAAGCAGCTGGAGAAAGTGAAGGAGGAGCTAAAGCGGAGCGATTCCGCAAAGCATGTCGCTATTGTGGATGAAGCCCTCCATACGCTTTGCCAGGATACGAGGGTGGTCAGTCTGTTAAAGTCAGAGGAATACATTTTGGCCACAGTGCTCGATCCTCGGTTTAAAGCGTATGTTGTGTCTCTGTTTCCGGCGGACACAAGTCTACAAAGGTGCAAAGACCTGCTGGTCAGGAGATTGTCATCTGAAGGGGACCGTGACACGGCCCCAGCTCCTCCTTCATTTTATCCCACACCTGTGCCTGTGAGGAAACAGCTGCGATTTCCCACACAACCCGCTGGCGGGGATGCAGGGCAGGCAGGAGGGAGTTTGGACATCTGGTCCGGACTCAAGGACCTGCCAACGATTGCTGACATGTCTACTGTCGGTGCATTGGATGCTGTCAACATTGAAAAAATGGTGGATGATTACTTTGGTGACAGCATCCAAGTAGACATGTCAGACAGTCCTTACCTGTACTGGCAGGAAAAAAAGGCAGTTTGGAAACCCCTGTACAAACTGGCTCCATTTTACCTGAGTTGTCCCCCCTCCATTGTGTACTCCAAAAGAGTATTGAGTGCAGCGGGGAACCTGGTCAGTGAGCGGCGAAGGAGGTTGCTCCCGAAAAATGTTGAGAAAATGAAGTTTATAAAAATGAATTATCACTTATTCAATGAAGACCAGGAATTGCCTCCAGAGATTATAACTGGACCTGTGATTGTGGAGTCCAGCGGGGACGAATTGATAATCTCTGAGAATGAGGAAGTACACACTGAAGGGGGCGAGGAATAGGAGGAGGAGGATGATGATGATGAGTGACGATGACATCTTGTTACTGTAGAGACAGTTTATACAGGGAGATATTATGAATTGGTTTATTTTTTGTGGGGGGCCCAAACAAACCAATCATTTCAGCCACAGTTTTGTAGGCCCTGTCGCTGAAATGTTTGGTTTGTTAAAGTGTGCATGTCCTATTTTCACAACATAAGGGTGGGTGGGAGGGCCCAAGGACAATTCCATCTTGCATCACCATTCATTATTCCTACTGCTGAGAGTCATTCATATGTGGGACTTGTCTTTTCAATGCATACAACTGTTTGCATTCCACTTGATTGCTGCACCTTCATGGGTGAGGATGTGGTCTCCCTCACCTGGGGGAGTCAGGGCTGGGGCAGGAAAGCTCAATGACACTTCTTTTTTTGGGCGGCTAAACTTTTTTTTACCTGTCTGGTCTGGTGCCCACTGCTGAGAGCCATTTTAATGAGGGACTTGTCTTGAAATGCATACAATTCTTTGCATTCCACTGATTGCTGCACCTTCATGGGTGAGAATGTGATCTCCCTGACCTGGGGGAGTCAGGGCTGGGGCAGGAAGGCTCAATGACACTTCTTTTTTTTGGTGGCTAAACTTTTTTTTACCTGTCTGGTCTGGTGCCCACTGCTGAGAGTCATTTTAATGAGGGACTTGTCTTGAAATGCATATAACTCTTTGCATTCCACTGATTGCTGCACCTTCATGGGTGAGAATGTGATCGCCCTCACCTGGGGGAGTCAGGGCTGGGGCAGGAAAGCTCAATTACACTTTTTTGGGCGGCTAAACTTTTTTGTGGGCGGCTGCAATTACACTTCTTTGTGGGCGGCTGCAATTACAATTCTTTGGGGGCTGCTGCAATTACACTTCATTTTGGGCGGCTGCAATTACACTTCTTTGGGGCGGCTGCAATTACACTTCTTTGGGGGCACAGGGGCACTCCAGGGGCACAGGGGGTATCCTGTAGTGGGCTGCCACACATTTTTTTTAAAATGTGGCTATCCACAGATTGTTCAGATTGACATTTGAGATTGGGATCTTTTATCACAGAGACCAACTGCACATCAGGGTCAGGATCAGCCAGGTTGTTAAACTGGGTTTCGACCATGAATCAATCACATCATAAAATTAATTAATAATCAATCAATCATAACCAGAATCAAGCCAGATAGGGGTCTTGTTAAATATTAAACTGACCAAAACAGATACACACACAACTAGTACTGCCTCATCTACCTGTCTGGTCTGGTGCCCGCTGCTGAGAGGCAATTAAACTTCTTTGGGAGCGGCTGCAATTACACTTCTTTGGGGGCGGCTAAACTTTTTTGAGGGCGGCTGCAATTACACTTCTTTTTGGGCGGCTGCAATTACACTTCTTTTTGGGCGGCTGCAATTACACTTCTTTTTGGGCGGCTGCAATTACACTTCTTTTTGGGCGGCTGAAATTACACTTCTTTGGGGGCGGCTGCAATTACACTTCTTTGGGGGAAGCTGCAATTACACTTCTTTGGGGGCGGCTAAACTTTTTTGAGGGCGGCTGCAATTACACTTCTTTTTGGGCGGCTGCAATTACACTTCTTTTTGGGCGGCTGCAATTACACTTCTTTTTGGGCGGCTGCAATTACACTTCTTTGGGGGCGGCTGCAATTACACTTCTTTGGGGGCGGCTGCAATTACACTTCTTTGGGGGCGGCTAAACTTTTTTGAGGGCGGCTGCAATTACACTTCTTTTTGGGCGACTGCAATTACACTTCTTTGGGGCGGCTGCAATTACACTTCTTTTTGGACGGCTGCAATTACACTTCTTTGGGGGCAAAGGTGCACTCCAGGGGCACAGGGGGTATCCTGTACTGGGCTGCCACACATTTTTTTTAAATATGGCTATCCACAGATTGTTCAGCCTGCCATTTGAGATTGGGATCTTTTATCACAGAGACCAACTGCACATCAGGGTCAGGATCAGCCAGGTTGTTAAACGGGGTTTCGACCATGAATCAATCACATCATAAAATTAATTAATAATCAATCATAGCCAGAATCAAGCCAGATAGGGGTCTTGTTAAATATTAAACTGACCAAAACAGATACACACACAACTAGTACTGCCTCATCTACCTGTCTGGTCTGGTGCCCACTGCTGAGAGGCAATTAAACTTCTTTGGGGGCGGCTGCAATTACACTTCTTTGGGGGCGGCTGCAATTACACTTCTTTTTGGGCGGCTAAACTTTTCTTTACCTGTCTGGTCTGGTGCCCACTGCTGAGAGTCATTCGTATGAGGGACTTGTCTTTTAAATGCATACAACTGTTTGCATTCCACTTGATTGCTGCACCAATCGCCCACTGCTGGTTGCAGCTCTCACCCTGCATTAATTTGGGAGTCTGCCACTGCAGTCTTTTTTTTTGGAGCCTTGAAACTTTTAGGGATGCTATACTAGCCGACACCTTTAGGTGGACTCTGGTCTGTCTTGTATTCAGCACAGTGGTCTCGTGTGCAAGAGATTGTTCTCTGTCCTCTTTTGGATTTGTGTCACCATCACCATCTTCTTGGGTGAGAATGTGATCTCCCTGACCTGGGTGAGTCAGGGCTGGGGCAGGAAGGCTGCAATTACACCTCTTTTTGGGCGGCTAAACTTTTTTGTGGGCGGCTGCAATTAAACTTCTTTGGGGGCGGCTAAACTTTTTGAGGGCGGCTGCAATTAAGCTTCTTTGGGGATGGCTGCAATTAAACTTCTTTGGGGGCGGCTGCAATTAAACTTCTTTGGGGGTGGCTGAACCTTTTTAAGGGAGGCTGCAATGAAAATTCTTTTTGTGCGGCTGCAATTAAACTTCTTTGGGGGCGGCTAAACTTTTTTGAGGGCGGCTGCAATTACACTTCTTTTTGGGCGGCTGCAATTAAACTTCTTTGGGGGCGGCTGCAATTAAACTTCTTTGGGGGCGGCTAAACTTTTTTGAGGGAGGCTGCAATGAAAATTCTTTTTGTGTGGCTGCAATTAAACTTCTTTGGGGGCGGCTAAACTTTTTTGAGGGCGGCTGCAATTAAACTTTTTTGGGGACAGCTGCAATTACACTTCTTTGTGGGCGGCTGCAATTACACTTCTTTTTGGGCGGCTGCAATTAAACTTCTTTGGGGGTGGCTGCAATGAAACTTCTTTTTGGGCGGCTAAACTTTTATTTTTGCACAATCAAGCCAGATAGGGGTCTTGGTGCTTGTTTTGAGGTTGTAGCAGGGGAGTGCAGCTAGGAGTCGTAACATCTTGAGAGAAGATCAGTACTTCTCTACCGGCAAAGGACATCCTCCTCGACAGAGCGCGCAGCTTCACGAGGGACGCATGTGAAGCAGTGAGCAAAGGAAACACCCGCCTAGCGAGCCAGATCACCTGAATCCACCCTAGCGATAAATAGAGTTACAGAAGTCGCAGCCAGATAGAACTCTTCCAGCTGCCACCTAGTCATTGATTAGCCCCCTCCCCTCCACCCATCAGGCAATGATTGACGAGACGAATGGTAATAACAAACAATAAATGAATAATATTACTAATCACCAAATTAAAAATCAGATGAAAAGAAGGTACTCTTTACCTAGCACGGCGCCCATCGCGGGCATCGCGGCCATCGCATGCACTAAAAAACGGGTGCGACGCGATGCCCGCGATGGCCGCGATTTCCCATAGGGATCAATGTTAAAAGTGTCAATGGACGCGATTTTAGTGTTCAATGCCTCAATGCCCGCGATTTTTTCATAGGAAACAATGTTAAATGGGCCACAGAGCCCAAATAGTCCGCCTGGAGTGTGAAATGGCCCCCACAATTGTTAACGCCACCCCACGATCAACGTGAACCCGAAGCGTGGCGAGCGCAGCGAGCCCGCTAGGGGCGGCGGTACGCGTCCTCCGACCTTTTCATACCCCCACTATCCACGTCGGCATGGAGTTGAGAATAGAATAGTGTGGCGAGCGTAGCGAGCCACCGAGCCCGAAGCGTGGCGAGCGGACGCGGATACCTTCACAGGTAAACGCGTCCCTTCACAGGCTTCACAGGTATCCGCGTCCCCTCGCCATGCTTCGGGCTCGGTGGCTCGCTGCGCTCGCCACACTATTTTGTTCTCAACTCCACGCCGACGTGGATAGTGGGGGTATGAAAAGGTTGGAGGACACGTACCGCCGCCGCTCGCCACGCTTCGGGTTCACGTTGATTGTGGGGTGGCGTTAACAATTGTGGGGGCCATTTCAGACTTTAGGGGGACTATTAGGGCTCTGTGGCCCATTTAACATTGTTTCCTATGGACAAATCGCGGGCATTGAGGCATTTAACACTAAAATCGTGTCCATTGACACTTTTAACATTGATCCCTATGGGAAATCGCGGGCATCGCGTTGCACCCGTTTTTTTAGTGCATGCGATGGTCGCGATGCCCGCGATTTTTTACCCCCGATGACCGCGATGCTCATCGCGGGCGCCGTGCTAGGTAAAGAGTACCGAAATTAATTATAAATAATCATAATCACAATCAAGACAGATAGGGGTCTAATGAAATATTAAACTGACCAAAACAGATACACACTCCATCGAGCATGTGATCACGGACATGCCAGGTGCAACGGTCTTTAGCACACTGAATGCCAAGTGTGGGTTTTGGCAGATCCCTCTGGACAGAGCATCTTCCATGCTTACTGCCTTCATGACCCCTATTGGGTGCTACGTCTTCCTACGCATGCCCTATGGCATCACCACGGGCAGCGAAGTTTTCCAGCGCTGCATGGAGCAACAGTTCGCTGGCTCTCCCTTTGACATCATCGCTGTCAGCATCCTCCTTATCTGCACAGCCGGGTCCATCAGTTACTGCCACTGCTGCAACCAATGCTAGTGATGGTTACGCATGCCCTATGGCATCACCACGGGCAGCGAAGTTTTCCAGCGCTGCATTGAGCAACAGTTCGCTGGCTCTCCTTTTGACATCATCGCTGTCAGCATCCTCCTTATCTGCACAGCCGGGTCCATCAGTTACTGCCACTGCTGCAACCAATGCTAGTGATGGTTTACATTACATTACATCTTCCATCTGCCACCTTAAAATTGATAAGCCCACTCCCCTACACCCATTAGGCAATGATTTAAGAGATGACTTGTAATAATAAATGAATAATAATCACAAAATTAAACAATCCGATTACATTATCACACAATCAAGCCAGATAGGGGTCTTGTTGGATGTTAAAGTGATCAAAACAGTTACACACTTGCAGACAAACTCTGTGCTGCACAAAATGCCCAACGCTCCTTGGCTGCACATGGTAAACAGTGCATGATCAAGCCAGATAGGTTTCTGTTATGGGCCTATTTTTTTAAACTGCCATCATGTCTGCCGCTACAGTGCCACTCTTACATGAGCCACGTGTTTGTGCCGCACACTTGTGTGGCTTAGCATAGTTATCCAGCTACCTCAGTGCAAACTTTGGCAATAAAAACAATATTGTGAGGTGTGAGGTGTTCAGTATACACTGGAAATGAGTGTAAATGAATGTTATTGAGGTCAATATAGCGTAGGAGCAAAAAAAAAACACCAAATTCTGCGATTTTAGCTGTTTTTATGCTTTTTTAACAAAAAAAATCAGAACCCAAAACCCCAAAAAATCCAAACACAAAACACTTAGGAGGTGTTTTGCCAAAACCCATTAGAACCCCAAACCTCAAGGTAATCAGAACCCAAAACCCGAAAAGTGGCCCGTGCACATCTCTAGTTTTAACCAAATTATTGTAATTTTTTCAATGAAGAATAAGCTGTCATTGACATGTGAAGCCCAGACAAATTTAAAAATAGCATTGAATTTGGACCTTCTGTGAACATGTTTCAAACTAAACACACAAACGTATCACATGACTTCAAATAACTGCAATTTGGCTTCTAAACTGGATGTATTGTATGCTGCATAATGTGTGTGAGTTTTGTGTTGGGTTCAACAGCTCAAACCTCTGGACTTTAGGTATGCAGTGTAACGACCATTACAGATTTGATGCTTTACCAATTTTCACTTCTAAAACTGTTGGACAGTGCTGTCAAACTCATGGTTCTACAGCTGTTGTGGAAATCCATGGCCCAGCATGGGCTGAAACAGTATAAAAAGAACAATATGTCAATGTATTTGTCCAGTCATGCTGGGAATTGTAGTTCCACAACAGCTGCAGGTCCATGAGTTTGACACCACTGCTCTATGATCTTGAAATGGATATAAGGTCTGTCAATCACTGAAGGGGTGAGGTGTGGCCACACTTCTAACCTACACCAATGGGCCCATTGTTCCTGGACAGAGCCGGCCTTAGGCATAGGCAAACTAGGCAATTGCCTAGGGCATTTGGAATGCCTAGGGGCATCAGCAGCGTCCGCTGATTAAAATGATATGCAGCATGCCTATATTATGTGTGAGTGAGGCTGTATCTGCATATGAAATAGTGTATTCATGGAGATCACTGTAACATAGCATTCCGTATGCAGGTACAGCCACAGTCGCACACAGAATATAGGCATGCTGCATATTATTTTAATCACCGTAAGCTCCTTGTGTGTGCTGGTCATAACAATGCAAATAAGATGAATTTTGCTGGGTGGATCATCAGCCTTTGAAGAATTTAATAAAGCAAAAATTATTTTAATCCCCAAAGCAAAAAGAGACATGACCCAGATAACCTCATATCGTCCTATCTCCCTGTTAAATCAGGATTTTAAAATATTAACATCTATTATGGCCAACAGATTACAACAAAAACTTCCCAAATTATTACATAAAGCTCAATCTGGCTTTCTGAGAGGAAGATCATCGGTGCAAAATATGCGCCAAGCTATTGCAGTTTTGGTAAAGGCTGAGAGTGAACCAGCCGGGAAGGCAATAATGGTGGGGTGTGATGCAGATAATGCGTTTGATAGGGTAACGTGGTCGCATCTTCTCAGAATGCTACACGCCCAAAATCTGGGTGTCGGCTTCATTACCCTTTTCCGCAAACTTTACGCCTCCCCCACAGCTTTTATTACGGTGAATGGGAAGAACACACAGGAATTCCCCTTGGCCCGGGGCACAAGGCAAGGATGTCCTTTGTCGCCGTTATTATTCAATATAGCGATAGATCCTCTAATCAGACACTGTTACATAGCCAAGGAATGGCAGGGCTTCCAGTTTGGCACAGAAGTGCTGAAAGTGTCGGCATACGCCGATGACCTATTATTATATATAAAAAACCCTCATGTAACAATCCCAAAGTTGCTGCGGGTCCTAAGTGATTTTGAAATAGTGTCTGGTTACAGGATAAACAAAGCCAAAACTAAAGCACTGGCCCTGAATGCGGGGGCTAAAGAGGGCTGGCAAGATAGTTTCCCTTTCAAGTGGGTACCCTCAACCATGTCCTATTTGGGTATTAATGTACCTAGACATACGGCTGAGCTCTACATCAATAATATTCAACCAATGATTGCACGTACCCTGAATGATTTTAAAGCCTGGCGATGCTTGCCTTTATCATATCTTGGGAGGATACACTTGATTAAAATGGTGGCTTTTCCACGAATACTGTACTATATACAAATGCTACCTTTTATGGTTAAGGATATGGACTTGAAGGTGCTTAATGCAGCAATGAGTAAATTCATCTGGGCTGGGAAAAAACCCCGAATAGCCAGGCATAAACTTGTTCAAAACCCGAAATTGGGTGGTATAAATTTGCCTTGCATTCAGAGCTACGTGTTAGCGGCCAACCTTAGATACGCTATAGATTGGATAAACAAAACAGATAATTATTCGAATATTGAAATAGAACAATCATTTTGTCCAGAAATCCCTCTAACAGGCCTTCTTCATACGCAACCCTTAAAAACTCTGCACAATGTTAAGAGAAATCCATTGCTGAATACCACCTGCGGGGCGTGGAGGAAAGTGATGATTAGAAAGGGGCTATCTCCGTATAGAACGATATTCATCCCACTATTATATAACATAAAGAAACATTCCTTTTTGCTTCAAAATAATAAATTGATGCAGAAAGGGATAATAAGGGGTAGGGGGTGCATTGCAGATGTATTGGAAGAGAGAAGTATACAGATACTTACGATGGAGAAGATGTTAGAGAAAATTGATACTAACATGCCATCCTGGTTGGATTGCCTTCAAATAAGAGGTTATGTAACCGAGATAGCATCAGAAATAATAAACAAAGACACCTCTGATGAATTGATTAGATTAATTAATATGGCCCATAACAAGAAGTGCACCACTGCATTGCTCTATACACAGATTAAGAATATAATTCATTACGATAGAGTCCACTCTGGTTTGGTGAAATGGACAGATGACCTCCCAGGGTTAAATCTACAGATGATCTTTTCCGCCTTTAATCGTATCAACAAATACTTGGTGGGCGCCTCATACCTAGAAATGCAATATAAACTACTTCACAGGGCGTACTACACCCCGAGGAAAAGGTTTGTGACAGGTAGCTCCACTAATTCAAATTGTTTTAAATGTTCACAGAATGATGCAGACCTACTTCATTGCATGTGGTCATGTCCAGAAGTTTTGGGATACTGGGAAACGGTGGGTAGATTTATACAGGACGAATTTAAGATCATAGTGAAACCTACTCCTGAGTGGGCTCTATGGGACATACATACAAATACTAGCTTAAAAGGTCTCTCCAAAGGACACCGAATACTCTTGGCAAAAATCGCCGCGGCGACTCGGAAAACAATTCTGTCGCAATGGACTGAAGCGAATACACTTACCATAGCACTCCTAGTCCCTAGAATTGCATACCTGTTTCAAATGGATTGGTGTGAAATGGTTAAGAACAAAGAACAAAATATAGATACATTTTTCAATACTTGGCTACCTTACGTTAGGTCACTTTCAGAAGCGAATAAATCTATGCTGAGAAAGGTAGTGTCAATGACGACATGGTATGAGAGAGAATCACTATCTAATGGGGATCACCCTTTCTAATTTGGTAAAATATGGGCATGGTACACTTTGTACTTAAGGGAAATGGGTCAGCTAATGGGTCTTTAATTATGCAGCCTCTGACCTTTTAATTAGTCAGCCGACACACCGAACGATGATATAATATATATTGAAGGGTTTGGGCAGGCGTTATGATTTTTGCTTAGTGGGAAATAGGACGACTAGAATGAAGTGCCACATATATAGGACTGTAGGGAGAAAAGAACACTTGTTTGGTGGGTATTTTTGCGCCTTGTGCCTACTTCTTTGTGTCCTTTTCTCTATCTAGGAATGAACGGGGGGGTGGGGAGGGTGGTTGGGGGGTTGGGGTTTTGTATTTATATAAATTGTTATATAATTGTTATATATATAAATTTATAGTATTGGAAGGAAGTGGATCACAGTTAGAGAATGGTACTAAACATGATGCTAGGAAGACTGGCTGCTTGCCCACAGTGGGGCTATTGAGAAGAGTGTGAGGGGAACTTCCCACAGTAAGACAAGTGGTAAGATTGTGCGGGGACCCTCCCTCAGGTATGACTCTTTCCATGTTCTCTTTGATAATTATATTCACGCTTCTTGAAATTGTGATCCAACTTTCTCTATAGCTTTTATATTGTATGGTGATATAAGAAAATAATAAAGATTATAAAAAAAAAAAAAAAGATGAATTTTCAGCAAAAAAGGCACCCAATGTTAGCAGAACTTACCAGAAGCTGCATGGCCTATTGAGTCAAGATGTATGAGGAAACATCTGTATCCAAGCAGAGGAAGAGGTCACAGTGTTATCGGCTGTGTGAGTGCTGTCTGCGGGTGGGTTGCTTGTGCAATAGTGTTCGGCATATGTGTAAGGGGCATTATGTGTGTCATGTATAAATGCATTAATAATGTGTGACATATGTGTAACAGGCATTATGTGTGTCATGTATAAATGCATTATTAATGTGCGACATATGTGTAACAGGAATTATGTGTGTCATGTGTATAAGGGCATTAATAATGTGTGTCATGTGTAAGGGGCATTACTGTGTGGTATTATCAGGGGTTCTGAGAGAAAGGGGTAGGGGGCACAAATTACATAGGCCAAAGTCTGATGGAAGGGCCCAGTGGGGGCCCCAGGCCCCCTCCCCTTAAGTGACAGCAGCAGCTGCAGCTCTTCTCCTCTGCCCAGCACACACTACTTTGTGCTGGGTTGCATTGTGGCCATGGAGGTGCTTAAAATACAATATTTTCTAAGGATTTTTTTCTAAGGGTATAATGTGAATAATGTGAGGAGTAATGTATATAAGGTAAAGTGGTACTACTGTGTGATGTAACGTGAATAAGGGACACCATCGCATGATATAATGTGAATAAATTTGCACTACTGTGTCATAATTTGAATTGGGGGTACTATTTTGTGGCCATGCCCCTTACCAGCAAGGACACACCCCTATTTGGGCTGCGCACAAAATGTGTGCGCTGTTTCGATTTAAAATATTGCAGGTAGGAGCACCAAAATGATGACTGCTATGATGAGGGTTAATAGTGCTGAGAAAGGGGAGCAGGGTCAGAGGCGGAACTAGTGGCAGTGCTAGGGGGCACCAGACAAAATGTTGCCTAGGGCGTCATTTAGGCTAGGGCCGGCTCTGTTCCTGGAGGAAGACAACCCACAGGTCGTGTTGGGACTGGAATGATGTGGAGGAACTAAGCATGTATTGGAGTTCACATACTGTATGTGGGTGTAGTGAATATAAATTTGTATGTAACATTTCCCATATTGTTTACTTACGCTAGCCATAGACTCATTTATGGTGCTGTTGGAGGCCTGGTTGGGGATGGGGGCCAAGGAAGGATGTTCCAGGGATGGGAGTCAGGATGAAGGTAGTGGGGTGTGTTGGGGAATGGTAGGGGTTTGGGGTGGGTGGTGGATAGTAGTAGAGGGGTTGGAAAGGGGGTGGGGTGGGTGTGTAATGGGTGGGGGTAGGGGAGTGGGTGGGGCTAGGGGATGGGGTGGGGGTAGGGGGTGTGGGTGGGGGCAGGGGAGAGGGTGGGGGCATGGAAGTGGGTGGGGGTAGGGGATTGGGTGGGGGTAGGGGACGGGGTGGGGGTAGGGGATGGGGTGGGGGTAGGGGAGTGGGTGGGGGCAGGGAGTAGGTGGGGGTAGGGGATGGGGTGGGGTAGGGGAGGGTCAGATGGGGTGGACAGCAGCAGCGTCAAGCTGCTCACTTTCGGCCTCCTCCTCCTGTTAGGCCTCTTAAGTTTCCTCCTCCTGCTGGGCCACTTGAGTCTCCTCTTCCTCCTCCTCCTCCTCTGCTTCATGATCCGCTTGGGCTCTCTGCTGTGCCCTTGTGCATGCTGCAATAACGATGTGGAGGCAAGATTTATATGCAATTTTGAAAAAATGTTACACAAATTTGGTAAATGATGATGCACTATAAATCAAGGGTATTATAAAGTGTCCATTTTTCATCATCAAAAAAATTCCATTAATAAGCCACACCCATACACCTATATACCTATACCCATACACCTATACCCGTACACCTATACCCATACACATTTTGAAAACAAACGGTGAAAATTGGCGGAAGATTAGCACAATACTTACATCTGTGCACATAACGGCGGATCCTCATCAGTAACTGGCTGTCTCCTCGAAGTCGGACCACCATCTTCCTAGCTGTCCAGCCGTTCGCCGGACCCCGGTTCGGTCGAGGATTAGGCGACGGGCCCCAGACGCTGAATCTGCACTTACCCACAGGCTGTGATGGCGTACCATATCTGTATTGCGCAAGGAACACGTCCATTAAGGCGTCAGCCTTAATGATCGGAATTTTGTTGCTTTTTGGCGTTTGAGTGGAAGAGTTACATCAGGTTTCTGAAATGCCAGATCATGTGTAAGAAGCCTTAATGGGACATGTGAAACCGTAAGGTTTTTTGTCTTTGGAATTTCATAGCTTTTTTCAATTTATTTTTTTTTATTTTAAAATTTAAATTTCAGAATAAGAATAAGAATAAAATTAGATTTTTTAAATGTTTAATGATAACACACCCCTGGCAATGAGCATTACCCCTGGCCGCAAGCATTACAAACCCCTGGCATTGAGTATGACACCCATCCCAGTGCATGAAACCCCTGTCAACAGGCAAGACATCCAGCCCATGAAACCCATGGCAATGAGCATGACACCCAGCATGTAGAAGCTTTACTGTAGGACATTGAAGGAGGACAATGTACACACGGGGTACACATAGGGGGGGCACAGCTTACGCACGAGGGGCACTGGGGGGCACAACGTACACACGTGGGGGGGTACAGGGCACAGCGTACACATGGGTGGCACTGGGGGGGACAGCGTACACATGGGTGGCACTGGGGGGACAGCGTACACACGTGGAGGGGCACTGGGGGGACAGCGTACACACGGGGGGCACTGGGGGGACAGCGTACACACGGGGGCACTGGGGGGACAGTGTACACAAATGGGGGGGCACAGCATACACATGGGGGCACTGGGGGGGACAACAGCATACACACGGGGCACCTGTGGTGACAGCATACACACGGGGGTACTGGGGGGGACAGCGTACACATGGGGGCACTGGTGGTGACAGCGTACACACGGGGGGTACTGGGGGGGGGACAGTGTACACAGGGGGGCACTGGAGGGGGGCAGTGTACACACGGGGGCACTGGGGGGGCAGCGTACACACGGGCGGCATTGGGGGGGACAGCATACACAAATGGGGGGCACAGCGTACACACGGGGGCACTGGGGGGGACAACAGCGAACACATGGGGGCACTGGGGGGGACAGCGTACAAACAGGGGACACTGTGGGGGGGCAGCGTACACACGGGGAGCACTGGAGGGCAGACAGCGTACACACAGGGGGCACTGGGGGGACAGCAGTACTAGTGTATCGATAGGGTTAGGCTGCGGCTGGGTGGGTGTGTGTGTGGATAGGGTTAGGGTACAGGTGTGTGTGTGTGTTTGTAGATAGGGTTATGCTGTGAAGGGGTGTGTATATGGATAGGGTTAGGCTGTGTGGTAGTGTGTATTGGCTACTAACCTGACCCTCCTGTGTTGAAAGGATGAAAGGAGCCTGCTTTTAGAGGAGATGCACCGGACATTATTTACTTCATAACATCGCACTTCAGCTCTGGGTATCTCCAGTGGGGAACTCCGGTTCACTGGATCCTTCTCGTGCAGTCTTCACACCCTCCTGAGCTTCCTAATCCGCATTAGCTCCAGAAGATGCTGGGACCCGGAATTACAGTTAACAAGAATAGCTGTTTAATGTTGCTTCCAATTATACACAACAGTAGCCACACACACACTGCTGCATGGCCTACAGGAGTCACGGGGAGTCTGAGGCAGAGCCGTGAGCTGTCAATCAAGTGCTCTGCTCTGCAAAGGCTAATGGGAGGAGCTGCAGGTAGCAGCACATGCACAGCAGTCCACCCACAGCCATCTTGAATCCTCTCTCACACTAACAAAGCACCAACCCCCCTCCCCCTGACACCTCTCACACACAAAAAGCACCAACCCCACCCCACTGACACCTCTCACACACAGCACCATCCCCCATGCACTAACACCTCTCTCACATACACAAAGCGACCCCCCCACTGACACCTCTCCCACACACAGAACCAAACACCGCCCCCCCCACAGCTCTCTCACACTCTACCCCCCCAACAGCTCTCACATACACAGAACCAAACCCCCCGCCACCTCACTCACACACAGCCCCCCCTGACAGCTCTCTCACCTCTCACACACAGCACCAACCCCCCAACTGCTATCTCACACACTGCACCACCTCCCCCTGACAGCTCTCACATACACAGAACCCCCCCCTCTCTCACACAGAGCACCAAACCCTCCCAGACAGCTCTCTCACACACACAGCACCAACCCCCTAACAGCTCTCACACAGAGCACCAACCCCCAGATGACAGCTCTCACACACAGCACTAAACCCCTCTCCCACTGACACCTCTCACACAGAGCACCATCCCCCCTCCAACACCTCTCTCACACAATACAAACCCCACACACCTCTCCCTCAGCACGAACCTCCCTACTATAACCTCTTTCACACACACACAGCACCAAACCCCCCCCCCAATGACACCTCTTACACAAAGCACCATCCCCCACTGACAGCTCTTACACACAAGACCGACTCCCCCACACACACCTCTATCACACACAGCAACCCCCCCCCCCCCCCCCCGACATCTCTCACACAGCAGCAGCACCATATCACATGTCCCCTCCCCCCCCTACCACTTTACTTCTATCTGTTTTCATCAGCGACAGGCTCCGGTAGCTAGGGGTCCAACACTTATCAGCGGTTTCTGTCCTAGTGAGCGCAGGATGAAATAGCGCGTGCATTGAGTATGCGCCCGCCACTTACATATCTCCTGTCCTGTGGCGGCTGCAGGGCCTGTCAGCGTGGCGGGGGGTAACCCTCTGAGTTTAGCAGTGTGTCAGCTCTTCCAGCTGCATCTCGCCCCCAGCAGCGCTGAGAGGCCACTCGGCACTCACCTCCTCTAGCCTATCAGCTCAACTCTTTTAGCCGCAATGCCACATCCTCCCCCCACCACTCAGGCTCAGCCTCTCCATTATGAATTTTGGCAAAACATTGCAGGCACTAACCGCTGAGGTCATGCAGCCCAGCCAGGGGGGAGAGCTGCCGTCCCAGTTCTAATGAGTTATGGGCTAGCCCACCGGAAAGTGGCTCGGTTTTTCACCAGAGTCAATCCACCCCTGCCTGGCAGTCACACCTTAGTAGCCCACCCAAACCCCAATTACATCTGTCAATTTGGCTTTTTCTGCACATGGCCTCTGGCAGCCACTCCATGCACTTCCACAGGGCGAGTTTCCATCTGGTGGAAAAAGAATGCCGGTTGCAGAGATGCCGAGATGCCACGGTGAAGAGCATCAGCAATTCCTCCCTGGGCTCCCGATCCTCCTGCTCCGGCACCTAGTCACTGAAATACACAAGGCAGTCACCCACACAGCTCCCAGTCACTGACACACTCACACCCACACAAAGCTCTGAGTCACCCACACAAAGCTCCCAGTCACTGATGAACACACACACACAGACAGCTCCCAGTCACCCACACACAGCACCCAGTCACTGACTCACACTCTCGGCAGTCACCCACACACAGCAGTCACCCACTGTCACACACACACACACACACACACACACACAAAGCTCCGAGTCACCCACACAAAGCTCCCAGTCACTGATGAACACACACACACAGACAGCTCCCAGTCACTGACACACACAGCACCCAGTCACCCACACACAGCACCCAGTCACTGACACAAACTCACGGCAGTCACCCACACACAGCAGTCACCAACTGTCACACACACACACACAGCTCCCAGTCAATAAAAACACACAAGACATTCACCCACACAGCACCCAGTCACTGACACAGGTTCCAGGTGGGCTGGTACAGGGATCTGGCTGGTACTCAGGGGCATGTGTCAGGGGTGCTGACATTTGGCATGTGCGTTGTGCCTCCTACCTGGAACTCACACCATAGTAACCCACCCACAGCCCAATTACCTACAGTATGTCAATCTGGATTTTTCCTGCACATGGCCTCCGGCAGCCACTCCTGGCACTTCCACAGGAGGAAAAAGAATGCCGGTTGCAGAGATGCCGAGATGCCACGTTGAAGAGCAGCAGCAATTCCTCCCTGGGCTCCCGATCCTCCTGCTCCGGCACCTAGTCACTGAAATACACAAGGCAGTCACCCACACAGCTCCCAGTCACTGACACACCCACACTCTCACACACACAGCAGTCACACACTATCACCAACACACAGCACCCAGGGCAGCATGTATAAAAAAATACATTGCCGCCCCTCACCGCGCCACCACATAGATGCTAGCGCATATGTACATCGGAATTCGGTGACGGAGACCCCCCCCCCCCGCAATACCTGTTTGACGGAGGATGGGACTAGTGGGGTCGGCATTTATGGTGGGGGGGCGATAAGAAGCCCATAGGCTTCTATTGGGTGGTGATACCCTGGCCGGCGAAGATGCGGCAGCCGGGTCTACGTACATTTGAAAATGCATTTTTCCCTTAGTACCTCCCACCCCCAGTCACTGATGTGCACACACACACGGGATACGGTCGACCTAAAGATGGTCGACAGTCATTAGGTCGACACCGTTGGGTAGACATACTGCAAGGTCGACAGGTGTCCAGGTCGACAAGGAACAAGGTCGACAGAACAGTTAGGTTGACATGGGTTAGGTCAACAGTCATGAGGTCAACATGGGGGTTTTTACTTTTTTTGAGCCGACATGTGCCGACAGTCAGTATTTCATGCCCTACCATCCACTAGGGTGTGGCAGGAAAATAAAATAGTGTGCCAAGCATAGCTAGGCACCCTGCTCGAAGAGGGGATGCGGTGCACTTAAAACTGTGTCCATGTCGACATTTGGGTAAAAAAAAAAACAGTAAAAACACTGTTGACCTTTTCATTGTAGACCTAACCCATGTCAACCTAACGGCTGTGTCGACCTGGTCCCATGTCGACCCAAACACCTGTCAATTTTGCCCCATGTTGACCTAAACACCTGTTGACCTAGGCACCTGTCGACCTTGCAGAATGTTGACCTGATGACTGTCTACCATCATTAGGTCGATCTAATAATCCCATCCCCCCCCCCCACACACACATATGGCAGTCATCTACACACAGCGCACTGACACACACACACAAATCAGTCACCCACACATGGCAGTCAGTCACACACAGTCCTAGTCACTGAAACACACGCACTACATAAACACACACACTTACATCACAAGCAGCTGGAGATCTGTAGTGGCACTGGCTCCCTCTCTGACTTCTGACAGCAGCCCCTCCGGGTCCCGTGTAGCCACGCCCCTCTGGAGCTGTGTAGCCATGCCCTCCGGTCCCGTGTAGCCCCGCCCCCTCCAGGTACCGTGTAGCCCTGCCCCCTGCTCATAGTTGGCTATCTAGGGATGGACATCGGAAGCCAACCATCAAATGATGGTAGTGCTTCCACCATTGAAACTTTCGATGCGATGGTAACTAACCATCGCATCAAAAGTATTCGATGGTGAAAACTAGTTATATGACTAGCGCATGTGCAAAAGCCTGTATTGCCGTTTGTAAAGTGGTAATTGGGTTTGGTGACAGGGCCCAGGCTGTGAGCAACATATTACTTTATCACTGGACATTGTGTGTATAACATTGAAAAAGCTAAAAATATGGGGAAACATCTTTTAATTAACAGAGATAGTCTGGAAAAAAGTGAGTCTCACAAAACAAGAGAAACAGATGTGATGTTTACTACTAAATATACAAGCCAGCATAAACAGCTGGAACAACTGATTAAAAAACATTGGCCTGTTCTCACTAACGATCCACTGCTGGAGAAATATGTAAAAGAAAATCCTAAGTTCGTGTATAGAAGGGCACATAATGTTAAAGACACTGTTGTAAACAGTGCAATCAATGTTCCATCTCCATTGGTCCGTATAAAATCAAAAGGTTTCTACCGATGTGGGATGTGTAGTCTGTGCCGACTTTGTAAAAGTTCAATTAAATGTGTTCAGGAATACAAGTCTTCACACACTAAGAAAATATATTCCATCGATGATTTTATTACATGTGATAGTAAAAACTGCATTTATTTGCTTCAATGTGACTGCGACAAACAATATGTTGGTAGGACCTCAAGGTCCTTAAAAGTGCGATGGGCCGAACACGGCCGGAATATTAAAAAAGGCCTTGAATCCAATAATGTGTCGGATCATTTTAAGAAAGTTCACCAGTGTGACATTAAACATCTGGTATCTTTCTGCGGAATAAAAATGGTGAAGTCACATTGGAGAGTAAATGATAGTGACCAGAGGCTGGCAAGGACAGAAATGCAGACCATCTACACATTGAAAACCCTGTCACCCTCTGGTCTAAATATGGATTTTGAACTAAAATGTTTTTTATAATATTTTTATCCTTTTTACGTATTTTATATTACCTATGCACTTGAACTTCTTGCACCTCTATGCATTGTCACTTTAATAAGTGAAAAAAACGGGTTAAAAATATCATTATGTTTACATCGCTTTTATCATGCACTGTCACTTTAAAGAGGGAATTCAGCTTATAGCTGTATCACTTGTATGAAAAAACTTGTACGTTATTATCTTCTAACACCCGATATATTTCTTCTCTTTATGTAACATGGGGATCCTTTGGCGATCTACACCGCTACTTATTTTGGAATGAGTACAATGGGAGCTCCGTTATTGTTATCCGCCGCTGCGTTCCAAATGTGCGGCTCACTGAGATAACACCAGGAAGCAGAGTCTCACAACACAGCGTCGTGCGTTCCACGAGCGCTTACAGGAAGCGTGCGTCACTTCCGCTTCCGGCTGAAGACACAGAACGCTGTTTCAGACGGCGCGAACTCTGCTGAGCGGTATAGAAAAAACGGATATGGATTATAATTAATTCTTCTATTATCAAGCTCATGTATTTCTTTTTTAACTCATTCGTATTCATTATCAATGTTTTATAATGTAGCGTTGTGTATTCAGAATGTGCATGTGCTTTATGATCAATTTTTAAGCATGTATCCCGGAGTGATCCGGTTCTTGTTTTAGGAATCATTGTTAGTATGTTTAGTACTGGACAGGTATAAATACCAGGTCCCATATCATGTCCTCCACACCTTGAAAAAGGACCTGTTTGGTCCGAAACGCGTAGGTGCTGTGGAGGAGTCCTTTTGTTCCAGTGCCTGAGATACCTCTTCACCTATATCCCTTTTTACCATCTTTTGGGAAACCTTCATCCGCATTTGTACCCGGGCAAGTGGATACAGGTTTAGGTCTGGAGGTGGATCGGCACTCAGGACTTGTTGCTATCTTTTTATATCTTTTTGTGTTTTTACTGCCTTGGATGTACACTGGAATAAAAAACTGTTATTACTTGTGGAAACAGTTTGGAGTGGATTCTTCAGACGACCAAGAGAAAAAGAAACCTTTGTATGCACATAGGGCATTGCCAGAAGGTGAGCATACATCTCATGGGAAAGGTGGTGTCGGGTGCATAACAAAGATACCTTTATGGGCACATAGGGCCTGTTATACAGGTCAGTAAAAGCTGAAAATCAATAATATTGAGAGTATATGATGGATTGGATGTTTTAACACCTTCATGTTCTCTACATTTTATGGTGTGAGCCCACATCCTTGGAATAACGCCGGTCCAAGAAAGGAGGAGAATTGTCCATCCTTATGTACTGACAGCGCATCATTGTGCACCCCCTCTTTTTGTTCTGGTTGTGTGTATAATATACATATATAATATTCACACAATGCCCAATGATGAAGTAGTATATTCATTTTGTACACATTATTAACACTTTAACAGCAAGTAATCAAAATGTAATAAAATTAGATAAATTGTAAACTAACTCGCTTTAGGTTTCACTATTTTTCCAGATAGGAAAATGTCTATTTATTAAGGCAAGTGTAACTACACACACACACAAATAAGGGAGATGATGGTATAGTGGTCACATAATTTTTATGGTGAGATAAATATTGCAAAGAGCAGGGCCAGCTCTACCATTAGGCAGCTGCCTAGGGTGCCAGGATCTGTGGGGGCAGATAACTAATAATGCTACACACTAGGCGATTCTAGCTTCCATCGTCAGCTATATGGTCGCTCAGTGACCAAATTGCCGGTGATACCTAGCGACCTTCGCCGTGTGTGCGCTCCCACCGCAGCCCAGCGGTCGCTGGTCGCAGGAACTTGCTAGAATCGCTGGTCACCAGTAAAATACTGATAACCAGCAATTCAGTCGCTGAGCGACCAATCGCTAGCGACCAGGTCACGTAATATAAAAAATAGTTCACTATATATAAAAACAGTTAAGTGCCCCTACGCTGAGGCTATTTTGTCCGATTTTGGCCAATTGCGACCAATCGACCAGTTAAATCGGACCAATCGCCTCTCCCTGACATGCCGTTGGGTCCCGTGCGCATCGGACCCGACCACGTGGTCGGACCGGCAGGCTGTCCACCCATTATTCCTGGCGGTGAGGCGGGCCGGAAGCAGGGATGCATGCATCCATCACAACGGATCGCATGCGTCCGTGCTGCCGAAAGGTCCCTGCAGCTTGCAGGCTGAGGCGTTGCAGCAGTGTATGGGCACCTTTAGCTTGGTCCATTCCACTGGTACCCCAGGACTGTGTATATTGTTCCTCACTATATCAGGGTTGCCGACTTTTTAATGCTCCTCTCCGGGAGAAGCCTGGAGAGGAGACTTTCCTTACCCGACCGGGGGGCGGGGCTTGACGGTGACGTCATTAAGCCCCGCCCCCACTACGGGAAATAGTAGAAATGACTGATGTCCATGGAGGGGGCGGGGCTAAAATGACGCGATTGTGCTCCACCCCCTCCTCTGAGACCCGCGGATTGTGGCATTTACATGCCGCGATTCGGGGGGTTCAGGGGGGTCCCCCAGATTCCGGGAGGGTTGCCCACCCTTCCGGGGGGCCGGGAGGGGGTCCCGATTTTCGGGAGACTCCCGGGTATTCCGGGAGGGTCGGCAACCCTGCACTATATTCACAGAAACAGACAATCTCTGACCAACACTTCACTGATGATGATATAGTGGTTGCTGCCTGGTAATACTAATGCAGCTTATTAATGAGTGTTGTATGTGACTGACATTCACAAATATCTGTAGCTAGTTGTATTGTGTACTTCTTATTATTGTAGCTTGCCTGAGCTGGTATAACATTCAGTGACGTCTCTGTCTCCTCCTCTCTGAATCCTCCAGAGCTCAGTGTGTCTGTGAAATTTGCTGCTGTTTGAGTGACTGGTGCTACAGGGTGAGGTTTGTGCTCTGATTGGCTCTCTGAGTCAGTGAGAGCCAATCAGAACTAGCAATGGGCCCTGTTGCCTAGCAGCTACAGCAACCATAGAGAGGGAGAGGGAGGGAAGCAGAGAGAAAGTCAGACAGCCTTCAACAAACCTAGGAAGTTTCCCTGACACAGACACAGCAGCCAGGGGAGGCATATCTTTTGGGAATTACAAAAAATAAGCCACCATCGGTACACCATTGAATGATTAGCATTCGATGGTGACAAACATCGGAAGGTCACCATTAAATGGCAAAAACACTAACATCGAAAGAAAAACATCGATGTTTCCAAAGCATCGACCATCGATG
Source organism: Crinia signifera (assembly GCF_055691185.1). Classification (NCBI taxonomy): domain Eukaryota; kingdom Metazoa; phylum Chordata; class Amphibia; order Anura; family Myobatrachidae; genus Crinia; species Crinia signifera. The sequence goes on along the minus strand of NC_139217.1, from coordinate 22,680,447 downwards.
TCCATCCCTATGGCTATCTCTCGACAGTGTCCTGTCGGCACCTACAGTTAAAAATGAGAGGGAGCAGGCTGGGGAGGCTTTCAGGAGTGGGATAGAGGAAGCTGGTGGACGTGTAGCTCCGCACCCGGGTCCCGTGTAGCCACGCCCCCTCCGGATCCGTGTAACCACGCCCCCGGTCCCGTGTAGCCCCGCCCCCTGCTCATAGTTGGCTATCTCTCGGCACTGTCGGCAGTGTCCTTTCGGCACCCAGGGGCAGATCCAGGATAAAATGACAGGGGGGGCACCATGATAAAAGAGGGTTTAGGTGGGGGGGGGCGGTGTTAGTGGTGCCAGTGTACATGCTAAGAGAGCGGCAGAGAGAGGGTGGGAATGGGATTAAAAATAGGCCCTGGTATTTAAAGTACGCAGGCCCACCATGGTGACAAAAGTAAAGGATGTAGTTGTGCGCGCGCCGTAGGCACGCTCCGGAAAATGGGGTGTGGCCACTCAACAGGGGGCATGTCCTTGAGTGTAGTGTACAACACCATATACAACTTCTACATATTATGCAACAAAATACTAGACCCCATTATACTTGCCCCTTACACATGATGCCAAATGGAATGAGCCAAAATTCACATAATGCCACACGGATTGAGCCAAAATTCAAATAATGCCACATGGATTGTGTCAAAATTCACATCAAGCCACACGGATTGAGCCAAAATTCACATAATGCCACATGGATTGAGCCAAAATCCAAATAGTGCCACATGGATTA
>NC_139217.1:22663086-22679487 GCF_055691185.1 Crinia signifera | reverse complement strand
TATAATGCCAAATGGATTGAGCCAAAATTCACATAATGCCACACAGATTGAGCCAAAATTCACATAATGCCACATGGATTGAGCCAAAATTCACATAATGCCATACGGATTGTGACAAAATTCACATAATGCCACATGGATTGAGCCAAAATTCACATAATGCCATACGGATTGTGACAAAATTCACATAATGCCACACGGATTGAGCCAGAATTCATAAAATATGCCACAAGGATTGAGCCAGAATTCACATAATGCCACACAGATTAAGCCAAAATTCACAATACATTTCATAAACAGGAACATTGTCCACCAAAGGCGCGCATTAAACATTTACACCATAATGTCCATTACACGTTAAGTTACACGCCATTATATCCATTATGTATTATGTCAAACACCATAATGCCTATAAAAATTATGCTACATAAGTGCTGCTTATCTACATGCTCATTGCCAAGGGTTCCATGCTCATTGCCAGAGGTTCCACGCTCATTGCCATGTGGGATTACATGCTCATTGCCAAGGGGAATACAATGGGGGACAGCTGCCAGGCAGAAGTGATAGCCACTGACAGTGGCAAAGCCTGGCTGTATTCAGAGCACTGCAGGTGCAGGCTATTTGAAATAATACCCCTTTCACACCAGAAAATGCATTCCCAGGTTGGCCCCTTTTACACCAGCCTAGTCCTTGCATTTTCTTGTGTGAGGGGGAGAGAAAACCACCCATCCCCCCTTTAACCAGTTATCTTATTTAACCGGCTATATCTTCGGAACCAACTGATCCATTTACATGAGACAAGTATCATATTGAAGAACTTTTGAGTGGGCTTTGAATGATTTTGGTCCAGTGAAACTGGAACGTTTGGTTCCAGAGTAATCTGCCCTCAAAGAACATGAACAGCCATGAAATTACATTTCAAAAATAAAAAAATTAGTTTACACATAATATCTCTGGAACCGATTGACCGATATGGACCAGCCTGGTATCATATTGAAGGCCCAGCGATTTGGAATTGAATGAGATCAGCCACAAGCTTCTGTGATGCCAGAAGGGGAACTGGCAGCCTTCGGAACCGGGTGGGGGTCGGAATTGACGGGTCTCATATTATCCTATGGGGAAAAAAACGTTACAGTTTGCCAGGCGATATCTCTGGTTCCCGGGGGGCTAGAGACACGGGGGCTGGGCTCGTTGGAAAGCTCTGGTCCTCAGCTACAAAATTAAATGACAGGGGGGGCACGTGCCCGGGTGCCCCCCCCCCTGAATCCGCCACTGTCGGCACCTACTGTTTAAAAATGAGAGGGAGCTGGCTGGGGAGGCTGTCAGCAGTGGGATGGAGGAAGCTGGCGGAGGGGAAAAGTAGGAAGGGGGAGACCTACTGAGGCTGCAGTGGGGAGGATGTGGTAGGGGAACTCAAAGCTTGCTGGTGCTACGGGCAGGAGGGGGGAGAGGGAGGCTGTAACTCATTGGAGGGAGAGAAGGCATGGAGCTGATGGTCAGCCTGCACGCAGAGACATGGACAGGCAGTGCTGGTAAAGCACTTTTGAATATCCCGCCCAGTTCACTGACGTCACTTATTCTCCTGTCGCCTCTGGCATTGCACGGAGCTTATCAATCTAATTAAATAAAGTGGTGTCAGTGCTATTAATCACACAGTCTGTCCCTCTTAACCCCATAACACTCCTTAGCCCCCTGCATAACACAATCAATCGTAATTGCCCTCTGCTCACAGAACAAAACAGCTACTCGGGCAGGGTCAGCCATGTGTGTGCACCTAAGTGAAGCCTATTCGAGTACTCCCCCTGCTGGTGGACACAGCGCATGCGCAACAAGTTGATAATCCCTATCTCTATAATGGGGCATGTTTCACTAAATTATAAAAAAACTGTACCTATCTGAAAATCCTCAACCCCAAAAGGCACTCCACTGGGACAATATCTACCTAATAAAACAAACCCCAAGTCTCAATTGTTCCATTACCCCGAGTTTTGCCTTCCCAAAAAACCCTCATAGACTAACATGGGTGACAAAGTGTCATTTCTCGAGTGTCAGAAAAAAACTGTCAGTTGGAAGTTTAGATCGCTCCCAATTGGTCATTTTTTTATATTTCGCCCCTGAAATTTGGCAAGCAGCACCGGTTGACGATTCTACGAGTACATGCCAAATTTCAGCTCAGTATGCCCAGTCACTTTTGAGGTGCAGTCCCTCAAACACCATGCCCCCATCCGAAAAGTTCCCTATGGGAAAAATCAGTTTGTTCGATTCAGCCTTAATATAAGGGCACAAACGTTCCCTTATAATATAGATGTCACCTTGAATTTATTAGATTTATGTATCACTATGTTAAATGTATTTATGAATATCAATAGTAATTTTACCCCGTTTAACATGCCCACAGATGACCCTAGCCAAGCAGATGAGGGTGTCCGTGGGCCCTCCTGCGACTCAGGGAGCACCTGCAGCTAGTACTGGCAGACCTACAGGACTTGCTGCTTTAAATCTTTTTTTTTATTATATTTACTTTTCTATATTTTGTATTATCTCCTATATATTTGGCTACATCTGTCACTCAAAGTGGGTGTCTGTGTCTATAACGCTCTGTTCCTGGACTTTCCTCTTAATGTGTGATTGCCTTCATCTGTGCTGAACACCTTTCTGAGAAATTAACCTGTTTAAAACAGGTGATGGCAATCATACATTAAGGGGAAGTCTAGAAACAGAGCATTGTGTCCCTCCTGGAGAGGGTCATGTTGGGAGGTATGTGACAGAGAACCAGCCCAGTGAGCCCACAGACAGTGCCAGACACCCACTGCCTTCCCATGTTGCCCAGTACTGCTACTCCACAGCCACCAGGTGAGCGCCCCCCTCCCGCGATTTGTGGCAACCCCCCCCCCCTCCCGCGATTTGCGGCAAAAATACCCGCTCCCCCGCGACCCCCCCACCGCGATTCGCAGCAAAAACACCCCCACGACCCCCCCTCCCACGATTCGCTGCAAAAAGAACCCCCCACGACCCCTCCCGCAATTCGCGGCATAACCACCACCCCGCGACCCCCCCCTCCCGCGAATCGCGGCAAACCCTCCCCCGTGACCCCCCCCCCCCCCGATTCGCGGCAAAAAGAACCCCCCCGCGACCCCCCCTTGCACGATTGGCGGCACCCCCCCTGCGACCCCCCTCCCGCGATTCGCGGCACCCCCCCACCCCCCCCCGCGCAATTCGCAGCAGCCCCAGGATTAAATGGCACATGCAAAACACTGACATGGCTATGGTCGACAATGAAAAAGGTTGACATGAGTTTTTGAAGATTTATTTTTAATTTTTTTTATTTTTTCATATTCATTGTCATGTGCGACATGGACACCAATGAAGTGGCACACTTATGTCAACATTTACATGTGTTGACCTTTCTGTGTTGATTTTTCTTGTGGCGATTCGCGTCACACCCCCGCAACCCCCCCTCCCGCGATTCGCGGCACCCCCCGTGACCCCCCACCTCTCGCAATTCGCGGCAACCCCCCACCGGAACCCCTGTGAACCCCGCCCTCCCGCGATTCACGGCACCCACCCCGCGACCCCCCCTCCCGCAATTCGCGGCACCCCCCCGTGATTCGCGGCAGCTCCAGAATTAAATTGCACATGGAAAACACTGACATGGCTATGGTCGACAATGAAAAAGGTTGACATGAGTTTTTGAAGTTTTTTTGTCATTTTTTGAATATTTTCATATTCATTCTCATGTGTCGACATGGACACCAATGAAGTGCCACACTTATGTCAACATTTACATGTGTTGACCTTTCTGTGTTGATTTTTTTCTTGTGGCGATTCGCGTCACACCCCCCGCAACCCCCCCTCCGGCGATTCGCGGCACCCCGGCACCCCCCGCGACCCCCCCTCCCGCAATTCGCGGCAACCCCCCACCGGTACCCCATGAACCCCGCTCTCCCGCGATTCGCGGCACCCACCCCCCGCAACCCCCCCTCCCGCAAATCGCGGCACCCCCCCGCGATTCGCGGCAGCCCCCAGGATTAAATGGCACATGCAAAACACTGGCACGGCTATGGTCGACAATGAAAAAGGTTGACATGAGTTTTTGAAGATTTATTTCATTTTTTGAATGTTTTCATATTCATTCTCATGTGTCAACATGGACACCAATGAAGTGGCACACTTATGTCAACATTTACATGTGTTGACCTTTCTGTGTTGATTTTTTCTTGTGGCGATTCGCGTCACACCCCCCCACCCCCCGCAACCCCCACTCCCGCGATTCACGGCACACACACACCCCCCCGCGATTCTCCGCACCCCACCCCGTGACCCCCCCTCCCCGTGATTCACGGCACATCCCCCGCGACCCCCCACCATGATTCGCCGCAACCCCCGCCCCCGTAACCCCCCTCCCGCGATTTGCGGCAACCCACCCCGCGACCCCGCGACCCCCCTCCCGCGATTCTCTGCAATCCCTCCCCTCCCGCGATTCGCAGCATCCACCCCCCACAACCCCCCCCCTCCTGCAATTCGCGGCACCCCCCGCGACCCCCCCACCTGCAATTCGCGGCACCCTCCGCGACCCCCCTCCCGCGATTCGCGGACACCTAAGTTGCAATACAGGGCATCTTTCATACAATTCGAACCATATTTCTCATATACAAACGTTCACAAATTAAGGGGGCGCAGCCCCTTACGACGGTGTGAAGAGCGCCCGTAGGGCGCGATGAATCACCTAGTAAATAAATAGTTGTTGACAGTTAGAAGTTGTCTGTGTGTTTTTTTTTTACATTAAACAGTATATGTGTAAATTGTTTACAATATTTTTCACTTGCAAAAGGTAAATACTGTATATAGATGTATGTTATTGTAGTGTGCACATCTTTGCAATACACAAATGTACTACAAGTGTAGACCAAATAACATTATCCAAATAAATAAACACACACACACACACACACACACCACACACACACACTGTGTTTATAACTGTTGGTAAGTTTGCATTATAATGTGTTAGTAATAATTAGCACATTGTAGAATATTGCATTTAAGGTGCAATTATTACATAATATGCATACATAAAACCGAGGTAAAGGGGTAACAATGAATGAATAGCACTTCATGTAAGGGTTAATGTAAAGTGGTAGTAATGTGTTTAAGTATCTATTAGGATTTAATTGATTCCAATTACAAACAAACAATTTTTTATGAAGTAGCCTAATTGCATAAGTGTGTCATATGACAGATTTATGAGTTCAGATAATAGTCGTGAGTTTTGCGGAAATACACCGCATCGGTGCGTACGTGCAGCTTCACGTCTGTTCTGACGCTGTAAGACCGTGCAGAATCTTTGTGTGGCCACCGAACACGCACGGTTTGGATGTTGTCCGTAAACACACCCTCTTCTTAGAGAGCGAGTCCGTCCGTATGCGGAGGACCTGTGGGCGTTTCTTCTTACAATGTCCGCACAGCGTCGCGTGCAGTCCGCTCCGAAAGAATTCGGAAATTTACGCACCAACCAGAAATAACCTCCTGTGTGATTAGTGTTATAGGCTGAAGCGGGATGTATGGTTAGGCTGTGGAGGGGAGTGTATGTTAGGTTTAGGCTGTGGGGATGGGGATGGGTTGGGGTTACTGGCCGCAAACAGCATGGGAGAATATTACACTGTCAAAACACAGAGTAAAAGCAGTATAAACTTGGTCAATATATATATATATATATATATATATATATATATATACTAGGTGATTCATCGCGCCCTACGGGCGCTCTTCACACCGTCAAAAGGGGCTGCGCCCCCTTAATTTGTGAACGTTTGTATATGAGAAATATGGTTAGAATTGTATGAAAGATGCCTGTATTGCAACTTAGGTGTCCGCGAAATCGCTGGAGGGGGGGTCGCGGAGGGTGCCGCGAATTGCAGTAGGGGGGGTCGCGGGGGGTGCCGCGAATTACAGGAGGGGGGGTTGTGGGGGGGTGGATGCTGCGAATCGCGGGAGGGGAGGGATTGCAGAGAATCGCGGGAGGGGGGTCGCGGGGTGGGTTGCCGCAACTCGCGGGAGGGGGGTTACGGGGGCGGGGGTTGCGGCGAATCCTGGTAGGGGGGGTCGCGGGGGGTGTGCCGTGAATCACGGGAGGGGGGGTCACGGGGTGGGTACCGAGAATCGCGGGGGGGTGTGTGTGTGCCGTGAATCGCTGGAGTGGGGGTTGCGGGGGGGGTGGGGGGGGGGGGTGTGACGCGAATCGCCACAAGAAAAAATCAACACAGAAAGGTCAACACATGTAAATGTTGACATAAGTGTGGCACTTCATTGGTGTCCATGTCGACACATGAGAATGAATATGAAAACATTCAAAAAATGAAATAAATCTTCAAAAACTCACGTCAACCTTTTTCATTGTCGACCATAGGCGTGCCAGTGTTTTGCATGTGCCATTTAATCCTGGGGCTGCCGCGAATCGCAGGGGGTGCCGCGATTTGCGGGAGGGGGGGGGGGTTGCGGGGGGTGGGTGCCGCGAATCGCGGGAGAGCGGGGTTCATGGGGGTTCCGGTGGGGGGTTGCCGCGAATTGTGGGAGGGGGGGGTTGCAGGGGGGTGCCGGGGTGCCGCGAATCGCCGGAGGGGGAATTGCGGGGGGTGTGACGCAAATCGCCACAAGAAAAAAAATCAACACAGAAAGGTCAACACATGTAAATGTTGACATAAGTGTGGCACTTCATTGGTGTTCATGTCGACACATGAGAATGAATATGAAAATATTCAAAAAATGACAAAAAAACTTCAAAAACTCATGTCAACCTTTTTCATTGTCGACCATAGCCATGTCAGTGTTTTCCATGTGCAATTTAATTCTGGAGCTGCTGCGAATCGCGGGGGGTGCCGCGAATGCGGGAGGGGGGGTCGCGGGGGTGGGTGCCGCGAATCGCGGGAGGGGGGGTTACGGGGCAGGGGTTGCGGCGAATCATGGGAGGGGGGGTCGCGGGGGTGTGCCGTGAATCACGGGAGGGGGGGGTCACGGGGTGGGGTGCCGAGAATCGCGGGGGAGGTGTGTGTGTGTGTGCCGTGAATCGCGGGAGTGGGGTTGTGGGGGTGGGGGGGGGGGGTGTGACGCAAATCGCCACAAGAAAAAATCAACACAGAAAGGTCAACACATGTAAATGTGACATAAGTGTGGCACTTCATTGGTGTCCATGTCGACACATGACAATGAATATGAAAATATTCAAAAAATGAAAAAAAAAAACCTTCAAAAACTCATGTCAACCTTTTTCATTGTCGACCATAGCCATGTCAGTGTTTTCCATGTGCAATTTAATTCTGGAGCTGCCGCGAATCACGGGAGGGGGGAGTCGCGGGCTGGGTGCCGCGAATCGCGGGAGGGCGGGGTTCACAGGGGTTCCGGTGGGGGGTTGCCGCGAATTGCGGGAGGTGGGGGGTCACGGGGGGTGCCGCGAATCGCCGGGGGGGGGGGGGGGTTGTGGGGGGTGTGACGCGAATCGCCACAAGAAAAAATCAACACAGAAAGGTCAACCCATGTAAATGTTGACATAAGTGTGCACTTCATTGGTGTCCGTTGACACATGACAATGAATATGAAAACATTCAAAAATGAAATAAATCTTCAAAAACTCATGTCAACCTTTTTCATTGTCGACCATAGGCGTGCCAGTGTTTTGCATGTGCCATTTAATCCTGGGGCTGCCGCGAATCGCGGGGGGTGCCGCGATTTGCGGGAGGGGGGGGGTTTGCGGGGGGTGGGTGCCGCGAATCGCGGGAGAGCGGGGTTCATGGGGGTTCCGGTGGGGGGTTGCAGCGAATTTTGGGAGGGGGGGGGGTCGCAGGGGGGTGCCGGGGTGCCGCGAATCGCCGGAGGGGGGGTTGCGGGGGGTGTGACGCAAATCGCCACAAGAAAAAAAATCAACACAGAAAGGTCAACACATGTAAATGTTGACATAAGTGTGGCACTTCATTGGTGTTCATGTCGACACATGAGAATGAATATGAAAATATTCAAAAAATGACAAAAAAACTTCAAAAACTCATGTCAACCTTTTTCATTGTCGACCATAGCCATGTCAGTGTTTTCCATGTGCAATTTAATTCTGGAGCTGCCGCGAATCACGGGAGGGGGGGAGTCGCGGGGTTGGGTGCCGCGAATCGCGGGAGGGCGGGGTTCACAGGGGTTCTGGTGGGGGGTTGCCGCGAATTGCGGGAGGTGGGGGGTCACGGGGGGTGCCGCGAATCGCGGAGGGGGGGGGGGTTGCGGGGGGTGTGACGCGAATCGCCACAAGAAAAAATCAACACAGAAAGGTCAACATGTAAATGTTGACATAAGTGTGCCACTTCATTGGTTTCCATGTTGACACATGACAATGAATATGAAAACATTCAAAAAATGAAATAAATCTTCAAAAACTCATGTCAACCTTTTTCATTGTCGACCATAGGCGTGCCAGTGTTTTGTATGTGCCATTTAATCCTGGGGCTGCCGCGAATCGCGGGGGGTGCCGCGATTTGCGGGAGGGGGGGGGGTTGCGGGGGGTGGGTGCCGCGAATCGCGGGAGAGCGGGGTTCATGGGGGTTCCGGTGGGGGGTTGCCGCGAATTGTGGGAGGGGGGGGGTCGCAGGGGGGTGCCGGGGTGCCGCGAATCGCCGGAGGGGGGGTGCGGGGGGTGTGACGCAAATCGCCACAAGAAAAAAAATCAACACAGAAAGGTCAACACATGTAAATGTTGACATAAGTGTGGCACTTCATTGGTGTTCATGTCGACACATGAGAATGAATATGAAAATATTCAAAAAATGACAAAAAAACTTCAAAACTCATGTCAACCTTTTTCATTGTCGACCATAGCCATGTCAGTGTTTTCCATGTGCAATTTAATTCTGGAGCTGCCGCGAATCACGGGGGGTGCCGCGAATCGCGGGAGGGCGGGGTTCACAGGGGTTCCGGTGGGGGGTTGCCGTGAATTGCGGGAGGTGGGGGTCACGGGGGTGCCGCGAATCGCGGGAGGGGGGTTGCGGGGGCGTGTGACGCGAATCGCCACAAGAAAAAATCAACACAGAAAGGTCAACACATGTAAATGTTGACATAAGTGTGCCACTTCATTGGTGTCCATGTCGACACATGACAATGAATATGAAAAAATTAAAAATAAATCTTCAAAAACTCATGTCAACTTTTTCATTGTCGACCATAGCCATGTCAGTGTTTTGCATGTGCCATTTAATCCTGGGGCTGCTGCGAATTGCGGGCGGGGTGGGTGCCGCGAATCGCGGGAGGGGGGTCGCAGGGGGGGTGCCGCCAATCGTGCAAGTGGGGGTCGCGGGGGGTTCTTTTTGCCACGAATCGCGGGAGGGAGGTCGCGGGGGGGTGTTTTTTCCGCGAATCGGGGGGGGGGGGTGTGTCACGGGGGAGGGTTTGCCGCGATTCGCGGGAGGGGGGGTCGCGGGGTGGTGGTTATGCCGCGAATTGCGGGAGGGGTCGTGGGGGGGTTCTTTTGCAGCGAATCGCGGGAGGGGGGATCGCGGGGTGTTTTGCTGCGAATCGCGGTAGGGGGGGTTGCGGGGGAGCGGGTGTTTTTGCCGCGAATCGCGGGGGGGGGGGCGCGCGGGGGGGAGGTTTTGCCGCAAATCGCGGGAGGGGGGCGCTCACCTGGTGGCTGTGGAGTAGCAGTGCTGGGCAACATGGGAAGGCAGTGGGTGTCTGGCACTGTCTGTGGCTCACTGGGCTGGTTCTCTGTCACATACCTCCCAACATGACCCTCTCCAGGAGGGACACAATGCTCTGTTTCTAGACTTCCCTTAATGTATGATTGCATCACCTGTTTTAAACAGGTTAATTTCTCAGAAAGGTGTTCAGCACAGATGAAGGCAATCACACATTAAGAGGAAAGTCCAGGAACAGAGCGTTATAGACACAGACACCCACTTGAGTGACAGATGTAGCCAAATATATAGGAGATATATATACATACACACACACACACACATACACATAAATACATACCACATGAAAAGCCTGTGTTTGTCCCTCTGCACCTTACTCTGTAGGCGACCTCACAGTCCCAGTGCTGCCTCTGATTAAAAACCGTCCCATGACTAGGCTGCTGCTGTTCATCATGGGCCTGAGAAGCATGTAATGAGCTCCACCAATCAGAGCTCAGCACAACCATCTCAGCCTCTGCCCTCTGGTTCAAAGTGTCATGGGACTTAATAAACTCCCAGTAATGCACTGCACACTTGTGCAATCAGTGTGCCTTCGCTCCCGATGCTCAGCACCATTAAACATTGTCACATTGGCAGATATGTGAAGCTGCAGCACTACCCCACTCCCATGCACAAAAACCTTAGCTAAAAAAAAATAAAAATAAATACATACCAACCACAGGGGGCCCCTAGCTAGAGGGGGCCCAGGGGCACTGACCCCTTGTGCCCCAATTATAATTCGCCCTGCCCCTCACAGTGCCAGGTATGCCCCTTCACAGTGCCAGATATGCCCTCCACAGTGCTGGCTGGCCTGGGCTGCTCGAGTTACCTCTTTCCTTGGGGCTCCTCCTGTGGGGGCCGCCGCTGGGCTCATCTGGAGCTGGACTGCACGTGGGGTGGGGGGGCTCTACCAGCCCACCAGTGGTTTAATACCGGGGCCTGCAGGCCTGGCCTCTCCTCCATTGCAGGTGTTTCTTCAGCCCGAGGTAACAAGCGCAGGGGGCACTCTGCATTCACGCTCCCTCCTCCTCCTCCAGGTGGGTCCCTTGGAGGGTCCTCTGGAACAGCACGCTGCTGCTCACCTCAGAAGGCAAAGGCCCTGCTACCTCCGGAAATCTCTGGGTGCTGCTCCCGCTGCAGGTGACAGCCCTGAACTCCCCTGCCGGCACACTACACATCCAAACCCCCTGCCCGGCACACCGGTTGGATGTGTAGTGTGCCGGCAGGGGAGTTCAGGGCTGTCAGCACACCGGGCGGGGGGTTGGATGTGTAGTGTGCCGGTAGGGGAGTTCAGGGCTGTCACCTGCAGCGGGAGCAGCACCCGGAGATTTACGGAGGTAGCAGGGCCTTTGCCTTATGAGGTGAAGGGGGAGCGGCGGTTCCCGGCAGACCCCCTTGCGCCCGCAGCGCTCTGCTTGCCCGCACACTATGTAATGTACAGCGGGCAGAGCAGCGGCGCTGCATCTGATACCCCGGCGGCTCCCCTCACCTCTGCTTCCCCTCCGCGGGCTGGACGAGCAGCGGCGGCAGCACCAGGCGGACGAGGGCAGGAGCACAAGGCAGCAAACTATATATCAGGAATGTGCCACTGGCGGGTCTGTGTAATGAAGAGATCTCAGTGCGCCTCCCTGCGTGGCCGCGGCACATGGGGAAGACTGAACTGCAACTCCCAGATTCCCCCATCCAGGCGTGAGGATTCTGGGAGTTGTAGTCTCATGGCATAACAGCAATGGGTGCATGCTCGGCGTTGGGCGGTAGGGAATGAAGGATCTGTGGAAGAGCTGCCTACCGTTCTGTGCTTTTCTTCATCACCAGCTTCAGCACTCAGGACACTTCTCCATATGTAGTATGCAGAGCCCTCGCATCTCCGTCGGCCATCTTAGTACACCCAAATGAAGCCTCTGTAAGTACGCCCCCTACTGGCGGGCACTGCGCATGCGCAACAAGTTGAGCTCTCCTATCTTTATAATGGGGGACATTTCACTAAATTATAAAAAAAACTGTACCTATCTGAAAATCCTCAACCCCAAAAGGCACTCCACTGGGACAATATCTACCTAATAAAACAAACCCCAAGTCTCAATTGTTCCTCTACCCCGAGTTATGCCTTCCCAAAAAAACCCTCATAGACTAACATGGGTGACAAAGTGTCATTTCGCGAGTGTCAGGAAAAAACTGGCAGTTGGAAGTTTAGATCACTCCCAATTGGTCATTTTTTATATTTCGACCTGAAATTTGGCACGCAGCACCGGTTGACGATTCTTTGCGTACATGCCAAATATCAGCTCAGTACGCCCAGTCACTTTTCAGGTGCAGTCCCTCAAACACCATGACCCCACCCGAAAAGTTCCCTATGGGAAAAATCCGTTCGTTTGATTCAGCCTTAATATAAGGGCACGAACGTGCCCTTATAATATATATATATATATATATATATATATATATATATATATATATATATATATATATATATATATATATATATATATACATACACACACACACATACACATAAATACATACCATATGAAAAGCCTGTGTTTGTCCCTCTGCACCTTACTCTGTAGGAGACCTCACAGTCCTAGTGCTGCCTTTGATTAAAAACCCTCCCATGACTAAGCTGCTTCTGCTGCTGTTTTCCATGGGCATGTAATGAGCTCCACCAAATAGAGTTCAGCACAAACCTCTCAGCCTCTGTCCTCTGGTTTAAAGTGTCATATGACTTAGTCAACTCCCAGTAATGCACTGCACACTTGTGCAATCAGTGTGCTCAGCACCATTAATCATTGTCACATTGGCAGATAGGTGAAGCTGCAGCACTACCCCACTCCCATGCACAAAACCTTTAGCTTAAAAAAAAAATACCACAGGGGCCCCTAGCTAGTGAAGGGCCCAGGGGCACTGACCCCTTGTGCCTCCATTATAATCCGGCCCTGTCCATGACCCTGACCAGTGCCACCAGGTCCCTCAGGGAAAATGGCACTGCCCTCGCGGAAGTCATATTGCCAATGGTGCAGCTATTAATTGCAGCTCTCTCTCTATATCTATATCTATATATATATATATATATATATATATATATATATATATATATATATATATATAGCTTATGGTATTCTCTGATTGGTTGAAAAAACTCTAACTTGGTATAAACTTTATTAATCCATTCTGTATTAACAGTATGTATGTGTTGTAATGTTAGCAACCCTGTATAATCTACATGTGCGTACACATGCTTGCACATGTAGTGTGCGTTCAGTTTTCTTATACTTTTTGGTAAATTATCCTTTGACATGCGTGATCAATTGTTTATGTCACAGTAATGCACACAACCACATACACAAAGCCTATGCTTACAATGCCATAGCGAGACATAGAGGCGTATTGGGGTGTCGGTGTCCTGTTACTTACGCCATACTTACATCGTAACTACGCCTTACCTACGCCATATTTACGCCATACTTTCAGTGGGAATTTTAATAAATTAATAAATGAAAACAAGTTGATTCAAGCTCTGAATGTGAGCTCATTCTTGCAAAGCTGCAACCCATGACTGAGGCTATAGAGGAAGGCAGAAGAGTGGAGGAGGAGGAGAGTGAGAAATGCACCCAAATGAGCCAGACAGAGCAAGGGTCCAGCTCACAGGCAGAGCCAGGCCCAAGTGCTACGCCTCAAGCGGAGCCAAGCAACCAGGCAGAACAAGATGTGCTATTATTGCTTGGAACATCTGAGACCCAGCAGGTGCATGGTGAGGTGACTGGTCGCACCAGGAAACGGGGTGCATCATCTAGGAACCGTGCTAGCCAGGATCCCAGCAAAAAAAGCCAAAAACCCTGCATTTCATGAGCGAGAATTACAGATTTTTGTCCCCCGAGCACGGCAATGGATAGAGTTAACCGTCAATAGGCTGACCCACTCTGCAAAGTACAAGATTTGGGATCAAATTACAGTTGAAGTCAATAAGGTGGCACCACTACAGAGGGATGTAAAGTCTGTGAGGAAAAGGCAAGTGTGTTGTTTCTCCTGATACTGTATATACTTATTTGTGTAAATATGGTACATTTATCTATAGCATTTAATATAAAGGTGTGTTTTTAGATAGTTTAAAACTTCAATGACACATGTGAACACAATCATAAAGGGGAGTGCTTGACAAGAGGTGAATAGATTTAGCAGGTAATTTCTGTTTGTCAGCACCTGTGATGAGCTACTTAATAGCTGATAAAGGTGTTTCACCGCAGGTGATGTGTCATGCTAGCAGTGGCACCAGCTGGGGTGTAACGGAGGCTAGGTGCCTTGATGTAAGGTTTTTGCATAAACGACAGAAGGGAGTGATGCAATTGGATAAAAGAAAACCAGTTTGAATAAAGAGACTGTAATACAGGAGATGAATAGTGGCACAAAGGTAATACTGAAGATATGCGATAACCAAAGTCAATGATATATCAAATTTATTGTAAAGTTTGTAGTGTGTGGAGCACGAGGTTGATATCTGAAGATGGCTTGAAGTGTAGATTGGATAATAAACGTAAACTTGAATAATCAAACTGAAGAATATACTTGGAAAGATGATTGGATTGATGATTGAAGAATTGAATGAAAGATTAGATGATTGGACGATTGGGATCCGGAAGGAATGATAGCAGGCCTGAATGGCTGTGACCAGGAGGGTTGCAGGTGAAGTGACCGTCAGGTGAGGAAAAGGGTGATCCCCTTTGGGGGGCTAACCTTGTCCGGACCGTAGAGGCGACAGCAGGGTCCTGCAGGCAGATGGTCGAGTACAGCAGGCAAGCAGAAGGATTCCTCTTGGAGATACCTGGCAGGCAGCAGCGCTGTCAGCAGGAGGGAGTCAGATGTCTAGGGAAGGACAACATTGTACTGACTGACTCCTAGACCTAGTCAGTCAGTATTTATCAGGAGGGCTGCACTGCAATTGGTTGGAGCTGATTGGCAGTGAAGTCCTATTGGAGAATCAGATGGCCGCTGCCTAGGGGCGGCGACAGTTCCAAGCCCGCAGGAAGCATGTGCAGCATACTCCAGGTTGTGTTTCCAGCAAGGCCCAAAAAGGCACAGAGCATCATGGAGCTTCAGAGGTAGTATGGGAGGCATGGGTAGCATCCATGGTGGTCGTGACATGATGTTACTCATACATTACCAGTTAAGTCCAGGAACAGAGCATTGTATCCCTCATGGAGTGGGTCAGGTAGGCAACCATGAGGTTAATGAGACATTTGTAAGAGAGGAATAGGTACTTGTTTCCTAGCACGGCCACATATCTTGGCCATCGGGGGTAATTTGAGTGGCCTGCGACGCGACCGACGCGATGCCCCCGATTTTCCATTGAAATGCATTGAAAACAGTGAAAAATCGGGTCGGTCGCGTCGTGTGCACCTAAAAATGCTTAAATGGTCCAGACGCGATGCCCCCGATTTCCCCATAGGGAACAATGTTAAATGCCTCAATTTACCCGCGATGACCACGATTTCCCATAGGAAACAATGTTAAATGGATCAATTTACCCAAATCAGCATAGGAACAATAGTAAATGGGCCAAAAACACCCCTGAACATTGAAATGTCCCCCCAAAAGTAGTTGACGCCACCCCGCCATCAACGTGAACCCAAAGCGTGGCGAGCGCAGCGAGGCCGCGAGGGGCGGCGGTACGCGTCCTCCGACCTTTTCATGCCCTACTATCCACTAGGGCGTGGAGTGAGAATAGAATAGTGTGGCGAGCGCAGCGAGCCACCGAGCCGGAAGCGTGGCGAGCGCAGCGGATACCTTCACAGGTAAACGCATCCCTTCGCGGGCTTCCCAGGTGTCCGCGTCGCCATGGACACCTGGGAAGCCCGCGAGGGGACGCGTATAACTGTGAAGGTATCCGCGTCCCCTCGCGGGGCTCGCTGCGCTCGCCACGCTTCGGGCTCGGTGGCTCGCTGTGCTCGCCACACTATTCTATTCTCACTCCACGCCCTAGTGGATAGTAGGGCATGAAAAGGTCGGAGGACGCATACCGCCGCCCCTCGCGGGCTCGCTGCGCTCGCCACGCTTCGGGTTCACGTTGATGGCGGGGTGGCGTCAATAACTTTTGGGGGGACATTTCAATGTTCAGGGGTGTTTTTGGGCCATTTACCATTGTTCCTTATGATAATTTGGCTAAATTGAGCCATTTCACATTGTTTCCTATGGGAAATCGTGGTCATCGCGGGTAAATTGAGGCATTTAACATTGTTCTCTATTGGGAAATCGTAGGCATCGCGTCTGGCCATCGCACCCGATTTTTTTAGCGGCCGCGATGCCCGCGATGGCCCCGATTTTACCCCCGATGACCGCGATTCTGATCGGTGTGGCCGTGCTAGGAAACAAGTACCGAGGAATACATACTGTATGTGTCCTCCCTTCCCAAACAACAATGATGGATGTTGATAGTGAATGGTAGAGGTGAAGATGTGTGATTCCACCAAGCCTTCAAAAATGGATAGTGTGAAACCATCACCTAAGATTTTAAGAAATAGGATATTACAGACTGATGGGCAGATGTTGGTAACCTTTGCTAGAGATATGTTTTGTCAATAATGTGATTCCTGGCATCTTACATACAGAGTGTGATAAATAAAGATAGTAGCAGATTTCCTTGTAAAACTTCAATGTCCGAGGTAACTATTTGTAAGATTGTGTCCAAAATTGTGTCCATGAGCAG